>NW_009724013.1:4951-5205 GCF_000703405.1 Apaloderma vittatum | reverse complement strand
ATATCCACCACAGCAAGGCAATGCCTAGTGAGCAGGTAACGAGCCTATTTGCCTGAAAAGCATGCCCACATATCAGCGGGCTGATGGGAAAGGTCTGGTCCCAGATGATTTCCCAGAGAGCAAACCCTGTCCTGATGCAAACCACCCTCCCCATGTGGGCCCGACACCCCCCTGCTCTGCGCCCCCCAGCAAGGGGCCAGCACAAGTGACCCCCAGCCCGTGGGAGCAGCCTTTCCGTGGTGCCGGGCAGCACC
>NW_009724013.1:4606-4840 GCF_000703405.1 Apaloderma vittatum | reverse complement strand
GCGGCTCTGCGGCAAGGATGGGCAGCAAGTGCAGCCCTCCTCCTCCTCCCCTGCCTCGGCAGCTGCCTCAGGGACCCTCCAGCCTTAGTTCAAGGCACAAAGTCAAGCCAGGGAAAAACCAAGCTGATTTCTCCGAGCCGGTCAAATACGCGGCGAGGTTTCCGCTCCAGATTACAAGAGGAAGGAAGTTTGCTGGGAAGGGGATGGGGATAAGGTGGGGGAGAAGGGGAGGAA
>NW_009724013.1:1326-4560 GCF_000703405.1 Apaloderma vittatum | reverse complement strand
TGATGAGGAACAATGTTGATATATTCATTTGTAAACTAAAGCTGGTCTGAGTGCCAAACACCTTGTCCCCTTCAGGCTCTGAAGGATATGCGAGGAGTACACAAGGCGAGGAGAGGAACCGGCCCAATATCCGATGCAGCGTGTGATTTCTCAGGGCTGAGAGATGCCGCTCATTCAGGTCTCATTCAGGCTGGCTCGATAAAACGGAGATAAATCTCTCCCCGGGGCTGTTTTATGCCAGGGTCATCCTGTGATCGTACCCTGCAGTGCTGGAGCTGAGCACTGGTGAAGCAACCTGGGGCAAAAAGAGCCCCCCCAAGCCCACATCCCCCGAGATGCAGGAGCCGCCCTCCCCACAACGTGACCCAACATAAAACCACGGAGGGCTCATTACTGCCCTAACAAACCTCACTCATTCGCATGGCACAGACAATGGGATGTTTTAATTATTATTCTGTTTAAAGCAGCCAAATAGCGAAACAATATCGTAGGCTGATTGAAAAACCTGGTTTAATTCCCTTTGTTCTGTAACCACCATTCAAACCTAGAGAATTTATTTCTTCCTGGATGGCGCTCGAGGCTGGTCTGCTGTGGAGTTTGATGTTGACTATGGCCATGAGTGGAGACAAGCTTTCTGCACAGATCCCAGCCCGACACCACTTCCTGCAGGCAGCAGAAAGGGAGAGGGGCTGGGCTGGCTCTCAGCCGCTGCCCCCATCCCCAGGAGCCGGATGAGACCCTTGGGAGCCGTTTCGTGCCATGCCCACACGTACACATGACTTGCCCTGGGATGATCTTCTCCTAAACCCTGGTGAGCCTGCCCCAGCACAGCCAACTGCCAGCACAAGAGCTCACCCCCAAACCGATGGAGATAAGAAGTCCCAGAGGTGGCCAGGAGGTCACCCTGCTGGGTCCCAGGGGTCAGAGGGAAGCGTCCCCTTCCAGGCAACCATGTGCCCTCCCCACGGTGAGGGACAAGGTCAGCGTGTCCTGCTGTCCCCTCCACCAGCTCCCTTCCGTGGTGAAAGCAGTGCAGACTGATGTGAAGCCACAGCTCCAAAACCCATCGTGAGCAAAGCCAGGCGATGCCCATGGGCTGGCTGGAGGCGCTGTTTGGGAGGCTCGGGGCTGCAGCTCTGACCTCCCCGCTCCCAGCCAGGCCAAGGTGACTCAGACCTTTGGGTGACTCAGAAGCTTCCCCAAAAGGGGGTCTGTCCCGGCGTGGTGAAGCATTGCTCACTGTGGGAGCTGGCAGTGGGAGGCTCTGCAGCGTTCCTGCTTTGCTTCGTGCCCAGTTTCTGCCCTCCCACAGCTAAACCCTGAAGCAGCAGGATGCTGACACACGGATGAGTCCGTGCGGAGACGGGGGGCTCAGGCTGCTCAGCCTCCAGCACTGGCAACCTGACCAGTGCCCACCACCGGTGTCTGGGGTAGAGGAGCTGCTGGCGAAGCATGATCCTTGTCCTCTCTCTGCTCCGAGGACACTCTTTAGTGTCTCCCCATGTTGCTCCAGGGGAGCTGGGGGTCTGGGTGCCCACAACTGTGTGATAAGGCACAAACCAGGAGCGTTGGTGGAGGAGGTGGCTCATGCACTGGAGGAGGCAAGGACTGTTCTGCAGAGCATCAAGGGTGATGGCACCACAGTGGGGTGACCATCAGGATGTGCATTGAATATGGACAACAGGAAGACTCCAGAGTGAGAGCACCAGCCCACGGTAGGACAACTTCAAGGGGTACAGCACCCTGCAGCCATGGGGCACTGGATGCTCTGGGTGGGTCCTGGGGGTCCCCACATGCTCCTTTGTGCAGGTCTCCTGCCACCCAGCCCAGACACTTGAGGGCTCTGGCAAGGTTTTAACGGAGAAAATTGTCCTGGCAGTGTCAGGAAGCCTTCCTGCCCCTGAGCAGGGATGAGGAAGGATGGAGGGATGGAGAGCTTCAGAGCTGGTGGCACTGATGGAGGAGACACACGCTGTGGTCCCTAGTGCCAAGACTGCAGCTGGCACACTGGGAACCATCTCCTTCCACACCTGTCCATGTCCGAGCAAGGCCACTGTCCTGTCACCGCACCAGAGGTGCCTCAGGCCTCGGCTGCTCAGGAGGAAGGCACTTGCTTCCGACACTGCCATGGGGAGCAGGGGGCAATTTTTAAGCACCTACGCATGGCATAAAGGCAGAAAATCTGTTACCATGGGTGCCATTTCCCAGCTCCAAAGCCCTGCTCCAGCACAGGACTCAATGCTGGAGCTCGTCCCGAGGGCCCAGGACAAGGTAATTACGCCTCAAAGATGGGGAAGTTGGCCTAGGGCACGTAAAACTAGGGTCTGTGTCTCCAACTCACTGTATCATCACCCACAACGTGGATATTCAGTCCCTGCACGCACCAGTTTTCCAGCACCAGAAGCCCTGCAAGCGATGTCCCGGTGCACTGGCACAGGTACAGCCAACAGAGCCAGTTTATGATTCTATGATTCAGCAGAACACACTTGATCCTCCGCTGTCACCGCCTGGCCCCAAACTCTTGCACAAGAAGTGCGATAAAAATGACCTGGGGGTAAAAGTGAAGAAGAAATTCCTATTTTAGATAACGAGGGAATTAAGAAAAATGCATTAACACCTAGAGAGAGCGCAGGGCTGGAAAACCAGGACATGAAACACAATTCTTTCAGGTTGTATGAAAAAATGTAGAGGACTGAAGAGGGAAAGGCAAAGCACTGATGGAAAAACGATGGCCATGGAGGGCGAGATCAGCAGAAAGCATTTAAGTCCCATTAGGAGAAATAATCCCCAAGGCTGGAGGTGTCCCTGCACATGCAGGAAGGTGTGCCGGACCCTGGGAGCCTCCAGCCAAGTGGGAAAATCCCGCTTTTGCTTCCGCCCATCTCTGGAAGAAGCAGCCATCTCCTGGGCATACAGAAAGAGGTGGGGAAGGCAGTGATGGAGGTGGTGGGGAGGGATGGTTTTGCTCAAACAGCTCATTTTTTGGGTGGCGAGTCCCAGCACCTTGCACCCGCTGGCCTGGGAGGGGGAATGGCAACCAGCCCCCAGGGAAACGCCAGCGCCGCGGCAGGGCTGGGCTGTGAGGGCTCCCCAGAGAGCCCACCCTGGAGCCAGGGCATCAGAGGGGACAGATGTGGCCATCGCTGGCTCTGTGGAAAGTGTAGAACCTGCAGCCTTCCAGCATGGGGAGGAGAGGAGAGGAGAGGAGAGGAGTGGAGAAGAGCGGCGCGCTGA
>NW_009724013.1:0-1149 GCF_000703405.1 Apaloderma vittatum | reverse complement strand
GCACCGTGCTAGGCACGGACATCTCCATCTCAGGTATCATCAGTGAGGCTTCACTTTGTGACCCCTAAAAACCAGACTAGGAGGAGAGAAAAAGTAGATTTGGGGCCATTCTGCCCAGCCAGCACCCAACTACTACCCACTGCCCTGCAGCACATCCATTTGCAGGGCAATAGCAGGGGCTGGGGGGTCTCACTGGTGCATGAGCACGGTCCGGCAGACACTCTGTGGTGCTGGTGGTGATGCTCAGCCACAGAGATTTTTCTTTCCAAGCTCCACCAAGCCAAGCGCAGCGAAGGAGGGAAAAGAACCCCCCCAAAACCCTCTGGGAAATGAAGATTCTTCTATCTGCTTCTGGCCAGAGCCAGACTCCCACCCCAGCATGTCCTGGTGGGAAGGGGCTGGGCTGGGCATCTCTGTCCTGCCAAAATGGTCCTTACCTTCAAGGACACACGTGGCGAGCGGTGTGTGCTGGCATCTGCCTCCACCTCGTTCATCCCCGGTGGAGGAGGTGCTGTTATTTCACGCTTCCACTTGAAAGAAACGGGGCTCCATGGCAGAGAATGAGGGGTGGTGGGTGGCCCCAGCAGGGCTGCGAGGACAGAGGGAAGGGCACAAGGTGGGCACAGGGGGAGTCTCCTGCCATGTTCTGATGGAAACCGGGACAAAATGGCACACTGTGACCGTGGACAGTGTCATCAGGGATGCTGTGTCACTGTGCCAGGGGGTTGTGCCCACTGCCGGGGCTGGGCAGGGATCACTGGGGAGCGGAGGCACATGCAGCGTGGGGACCTTTGGGGTCACTTGTACTCATGCCCCGGCAGGAGCTTGTGGAAAGAGGGAACAAGTCTTTTCAGTGTTCCACTTTAAGGTGGAACAGGTCTTTTTTTGACCGAAGGGCTGAGCCAGGGGCGAGACGTCCCAGGGCGGGAAGGAGCCCCCGGCCAGGAGTGCTCAGAGAGGGGCAGCGAGAGCTGCCCGGGCAGGCACTTGGCTGGCCCGTAAATGCCACGCTTCAGCCAAGAGCCCCTCGGGCCCGCTTAGCAATAACATCAGGGCCTGGCAGTTAACTGGGATTAGAGGAGGAATTCTGCAAACACTCCTCAGTTGCAGGGTGGAGCGGTTTAAGCCCGTCCCTGGACCAGGAGGCAT
>NW_009724012.1:0-3361 GCF_000703405.1 Apaloderma vittatum | reverse complement strand
ATAGTGGCCATGTTTAGCTCTAGGTGGGCTTGTACCTCTCTAATTTTCTCCCTGCACCGCTTCACTTGTTGTTTATAAACCTCATAATTAGCCTGCCCCCGCTTCCATAGACCATAAACTCTCCTTTTGCTCCTAAGTTCCAGCCAAAGCTCTCTGTTCAGCCAGGCTGGTCTCCTCCTCCGTCGGCTTGTCTTCTGTGACTTGGGTATAGTCAGGTCCTGCACCCTTAAAATGAATTCCTTAAAGTATGCCCAGCCTTCCTGGGCTCCCATGCCCTCCAGAACAGCCTCCGAAGGAACGCTCTTAACCATGGACCAGAAGAGTCCAAAGTCAGCCCTCCGGAAATCCGAGGTGGCAATTCTGCTGACCTTGCTTCTTACTTCACCAAAAACGGAGAACTCTAGCATTACATGATCGCTTTGTCCAAGACAGCCTCCAACAATTACGTCCTCTACAAGACCTTCTCTATTAACAAGCAGCAAGTCCAGGAGTGCACTTCCCCTCGTTGGTTCCCTCACCATTTGTGTCAGGAAGTTATCTCCCACACACTTCCGGAACCTCCAGGACTGATCCCTCTCTGCTGTATTGTATTTAACTTTCCAGATGTCTGGAAAGTTAAAATCCCCCATGAGAACAAGGGGTAGACTCCGCGCAACGTCACCCAATTGTGTATAAAGTATCCTATCTATTTCTTCATCCTGGCTGGGAGGTCTGTAGCAAACTCCCACGATGATGTCCGTCTTATGGGTTCCTCCTTTGATTCTAATCCATAAGCTCTCAACCCTGACATCATATTGATTAATTTCTAAGCATTCATATCCCTCCCTAACATAGAGGGCCACCCCATCACCTCTTCTACCTCGTCCATCTCTTCTGATCGATAGTATTTGAATTAGATTAAGGGCCAATAAAGCTGATATTGCTGTGGGAGTCTGCTATAGACCTCCCAATCAGAGCAATGAGGTGGAGGAAGCTTTCTATAAGCAGTTGGGAGAAATCTCACAGTCACCTGCTGTTGTTCTTGTGGGGGACTTTAACCTCCCAGGTATCTGCTGGTAATACAACACAGCAGAGAGAGAACAATCTTAGAGGTTCCTGGAATGTGTGGAGGATAACTTCCTCACACAGCTGATAAGTGAACTGACCAGGGAAGGCACTTGCTGGACCTTCTGATGGTGAATAGAGAAGGTCTTATGGAGGATATGGCTGTTGGAGGGCGTCTGGGGAATAGTGACCATGAAATAATTAAGTTCTCTATTCTTAGAAATGTTAGGAAGGGGGGATGGTGAAACTGTCACTTGGGACTTCTGAACGGCAGACTCTGAGTTGTTTGGGAGGTTACTTGATAGAATCCCTTGGGAGTCAGTTTTGAAGGGTATAGGAGTCCAGGAAGACTGGACACTTCTTAAGAAGGAAGTCTTAAAGGCACAGGAGCAGGCTATCCCCATGTGCTATAAAACAAGCTGGTGGCATAGAAGATTAGCCTAGCTAAATAGAGACATTTGGCTAGGAAAAAGAGTTTATGGCCTCTGGAAGAAGGGGCAGGCTGCTCACAACGAGTACAAGGATAATGTTAGGTTATCCAGGGAGATAATTAGAAGGTCCAAAGCCCAGCTAGAAATTAATCTGGCTTTCAAAATAAACGACAGCAAGAAAAGTCTCTATAAATATATTAATAACAAAAGGAAGACCAAGGAAAGCCTCCATACCCTGCTAGACCCAGGAGGAAATATAGTGACAAAGGATGAGAATAAGGCTGAGGTGCTTAATGCCTTCTTTGTCTCAGTCTTTAACAATAGAAGCACCTGTACTAAGGGAAGCCAGCCTCTCAAGACAAAAGATGAAGGCCAGGAGCCAAATGTCCCCACCATAATGGAGGAGGAGATGGTCAGTGACCTGCTGCTCCTCATCGATGTCCACAAATCTATGGGGCCAGATGGATTACTTCCTAGAGTACTGAAAGAGCTGCCAGGGGTGCTCTGTCCATCACTTTTCAGCAGTTCTGGCAGACTGAGGAGGTCCCAGGTGACTGGAAGTCAGCCGATATAACACCTGTCTGTAAGGAGGGAACAGAAGGATGATCCAGAAAGCTACAGGCCTGTCAGCTTGACTGTTCCGGGAAAGCTGATGGAGCAGATCATCCTGAGTTCCATTACGCAGCACGTGCAGGACAACCAGGTGATCAGGCCCAGTCAGCACGGGTTTGTGAAGGGCAGGTCCTGTCAAACAAACCTGATCTGCTTCTATGACTGGGTGACCCACTGGTTGGATGAAGGAAAGGCTGTGGATGTTGTCTACCTTGACTTTAGTAAGGCATTTGGAAGTGTTGCCCCCAGCATTCTCCTAGAGAAATTAACTGATCTTGGCTTGGGTGGGCATAGGCTTTACTGGGTGAAAAACTGGTTAAATGGCCGAGTCCAAAAAGTTGTGCTCAACGGAGTTAAATCCAGTTGGCGACTGGTTATGAGTGGTGTCTCCCAGGGCTCAGTACTGGGGCCACTCCTGTTTAACATCTTCATCAATAATTTGGACAAGGGGACAGAGTGCATTGTTAGTAAGTTTGAAGACAACACCAAGCTGGGAGGAAGTGTTGATCTGCTTGAGGGTAGGGAGGCATTACAGAGGGATCTGGACAGGCTGGATCACTGGGCCAAGGCCAGTTCCAAGAGTCTCAATAAGGCCAAATGCCAGGTCCTGCACTTCCCAGCAGCGCTACGGGCTTTGGGAGGAGTGGCCGGAGAGCTGCCAGGCAGAGAGGGACCTGGGGGTGTTGATGGACAAGCCGGCTGAATATGAGCCAGCAGTGTGCCCAGGTGGCAAAGAAGGCCAAAGACATCCTGGCCTATGTCAGGAACAGTGTTGTCAGCAGGAGCAGGGAGGTGATCATGCCCCTGTACTCGGCTTTGGTGAGACCACACCTCGAGTACTGTGTCCAGTTTTGGGTCCCTCCCTACAAGAAGGACACTGAGGTGCTGGAGAGGGTACAGAGGCAGCTGCCAACCTGGTAAAGGATTTGGAGTGTGTGTCATACAAGGAATATCTGATGGATCTGGGGCTGTTTAGCCTGGAGGAGAGGAGACTGAGGGGAGATCTTCATGAAAGGACGATGTAGTGAGGCAAGGGATGGTCTGATCTCCCAATTGGCAAGTGAATATCCCCTCCTGAACATCAGAAAAACATCTTTTGACTAAGGGTGACAGAGCAAGAGTACAGGTTGCCCATGCTTGGAGCTCCCCAAAAGCCAACTGGACACATGTGGCCCAGGGCAGACAGCCCTAGGCAGCCCTGCCTGAGCAGGAGGGTGGACAAGATGACCTCCAGAGGGCTCTCCCAAGAGCTTTCCCACGGCAGACAAGGGGCC
>NW_009724011.1:9386-17143 GCF_000703405.1 Apaloderma vittatum | reverse complement strand
CTCCTGCTCCTGAGAAGGCTGCTCCTGCCACCTGCACCAGTCTTGCTCCACACCCGTGGTTCAGGGGCCTCAAATATTTCTGTGTCGCCGATCTGTCAGCTGCCCTGTAACATCTGCTACAGGTAGTAAATCAATACATGGCATTAGCACAGCCCAGTACTGCAGCTTTTCTTATTAAAACCTCTTTAGATTTCAAGGCTAAGAGGTACTCAGAGCTTCCAAGGAAATTCCAGGGGTCTTGTATAATACTCACCAGCCTGACAGACTAATTGCCCTATAATTCAAACCCAATTGCAGTCTGTACTGGAAGCGATTATATGCAGGTGATTGGGGTGACTCTCATTTCCTCTACAACTTCTTCTGAGCCTTTTTTTCCGGTATCAATTCCATTGAAAAAAAAGGTCTTGGAAATTATTAATGCACAAAACCACATTTGATTAGAGCTTATTTTAGGAACTGCGTATTAAATCCACATACAGATACAAAGGCTCATGAGGAATCGCTCCTCCCGTATTAAGGTCTCGATACAAAAGCCTTCCTGCGCTGCCTTCTGGGAATCACGCCAGGCAAGAGCCTGAGAAATGGAGTAGTAATAAAAATGTAACACGATGTATCGTAAATTATACACAGGATGGGACTGATGAGGGAGATGGTGAGTGTATTTGTCTTTCACCCCTTGCGACCAGCTCAAGCGCCACCTAAGCTCTCTTGCCTACACGAACTTGGGCAGAGGCTTCTTACTCTGCTCTGCACCTGCGAGACGTCTCTGGAGAGGTGCAGGCTGCGTCCTGCCATGCCAGAGCACTGAGGGAAGCAGGAAAGAGTTCCTCAGGAGAGGGTGCTCAGGCCCTGGGATGCTCTGCCCAGGGCAGGGGGAGTCACTGTCCCTGGGGGGGTTTGAGGAGAGGCTGGATGTGGCACTTGGTGCCCTGGTCTGGCCCATGTGGGGGTGTTGGGTCATGGGCTGGGCTTGATGATCTCAGAGGGCTTTGCCAGCCTCAGCAATTCTGTGATTCTCCGCTTGCTGGATGCTCCCGCCAGGGTGAGCGAAGCACGGCCGCTCCCAGCCGCGTGTGACACGGGGCTCTGCCTGTGACAACAGGTGACCTGCAACAGCTCAGGAGGGGACCCACGTCTCGTCCCATCAGCTCTGCTACAGGGGAGATGCCCTGTGGCTGACACGCTGGCTGAGCAGCCTGACGCGCGGGACGCGGTGGCAGCCCTCTGCACCTGCCCTCCAGCAGCCTTGCTCTGGGGGTGCCAGGAGCCCCCGTCTCTCTGCGAGAGAACGGCTCGGCAGCGAGATAACCCGGCCGATTGCAGAAAGGAGACAATTAGAAATGCCTGGCAAAATGGATTTGTCTCTAAATGATTATTTACAAAATACGTCAATCCCTTGCAGCTCAATTTCATTCTTCTATTTATTCTGCAGGAAAGATAAGGCTCTAGAGCAGTCAGCAATCCTGTAAGGAGGACATCTGCCTGCTCCCTCGCAGGCAGGAGGAAAGCTAAGGAGGCACTAAAGACCCTTTCCTCTCCTCCATGCCACAGCTTCTCCTCCTCAGACTCTCCCAGGCTGACTGTCTCTCGTTTTTACAAAAACTGGTACAATATCGTAGTTACAGACATAGGGAGATCAGGAATTCTAAAAATCCCAATGGTTTTGTGGCATGGAAAAGACTATTTCCTTCCTCCAGCCTTCCAGACTGTCCCACAGCCCAACTCTTTGTGCCAGACAAGGCCTGCTCAGGAGACTTGTGCATCTTCCCTGGGTCCTACCCATGCGGGCCCTGGGGGCACAGCTGGCAGGCACCAGCCAGCAGAAACCCAAATGAACTCAGCCTGGAGGAGCCTGAAGATCCTGGTGCCCCTAGATTTGCAATGGGACACAAGCAGCTCATCGAGTCTTGACTTGGTTTGCAACAGGATAGGAGCAGCTCGTCGCATCTTGACTGCTGAGGCTAGAAATAATCGTGTATTTTAGTGCCCTCTGGACGGGAGGACGCCTCATCATTCCGCAAAGGTCTGCCTGGTGCTGAGGGAGCATGAGGTCTCACTGCATGGTCTGACAGAGGGATGCGAAAGGCCTTTCACCAGATGAGAGCAAGTAGAAAGCAAAAACAAGGTGTATTTTTGGAAAAAAGAGCAAGTACGTGGAAAGATATATTTTGGGGGGTAGTACTTCTACCTCTTCAGAGACGTCTGTCCTTCTCGGTTTTACTGAGCAGCTTAAGGAAAGTTACACGGAGCAAAATGTCCTTCCAGTTTTCAATTTTGACTCAAATCAAAGTTTGTCAGTTTGCACCCCAAACAGAACGTTTTACACTGCTCAGCTCCAACAAGAGCCCGTTCCTTGGGTTTTTGTCTGACTCCTAACGCCACTGCAGAAATAAAACAGAGCCAGAGGAGAGGCTTCGGTTGGCCTCTGCTGCAAGTCGGGTGTGCCATGAGGGACACCGGCAGGGCTCTCAGGCCAGCTGGGGAGCAGAGAGCGTCACCGAGCTCAGTCCCTGCCTCCACATGTAATTCCCTCTCCTGGAACCATCCCCTCTGTCTCCTGGGTCTCCACTTGCTGCACTCCTGGAGGTGGCACCAGCCTCACGCCAGAGGTCCCGCAGCCCGGGGAAGGGGGACACAGCGAGCTCATTGCACCAGCCTTCCTGGGAAGCCTTCAGGTTACCGGGATTTAATTTAATTGTTCTTTTTATAAGGAAGATCCCAGTTTACCCATTTGAGAAAGACAAAGCACTAACACGAGCTATCTGAGGAACTGGTCACATTCAGACCCATTACTCTGTCCCTCTCTGGCTCTTCTGCACTGAGCTGCTGCTCCTTCATGTCCCTCTTAAAATGGTTGTGCTGAATCCCCGTTAAAAAGCAGCAGCTCTAAGCGGAGCATTAGGAGAGAAGCTCGTTCCCTGCAGCAAGCAGGGGCTGCAGACTGATGCACCTCTGCCTGCACAGCCGGGGCCGGCTCTTCCTTACTTTATCCCCCTTTACTCTGCTCTGGTGAGACCCCACCTCGAATCCTGCGTCCAGTTCTGGTGTCCTCACGGTAAGAGGGACGTGGATCTGTTGGAGCGTGTTCAGAGGAGGCCACAAGGACGATCCAGGGGCTGGAGCAGCTCTGCTACGAGGACAGGCTGCGAGCTGGGGGTGTTCAGCTGGAGAAGAGAAGACTCCGGGGGGACCTTATCCCTGCCTGCAGTGGCTGAAGGGACCTACAGGGCGGCTGGGGAGGGACTTTGTACAAGAGTGTCCAGTGACAGGACAAGGGGAAATGGGTTTAGGTTAAAGAAGAATAGATTTAGATTGGATCTCAGGAAGAAATTCTTCAGTCCGAGGGTGGTAAGACTCTGGACTAGATTGCCCAGAGAGGCTGTGGCTGCCCCCTCCCTGGAGGTGTTCAAGGCCAGGTTGGATGAGCCTTGAGCAACCTGGACTGGTCGAGAGGCGTCCCTGCCCATGGCAGCGGTTGGCTTAGATGAGCTCTAAGGTCCCTTCCAACCTAAGACATTCTATGATTCTGTGTGCACAAAAATCCCCATGGCCCCTGATGGCTTCTCAAAGGAGACAGCCCAGAGGCTGGGGACGGGGTGGAAGGGAATCCTGGATGAGGCACCACCCAGAACTCAGAGAAGATGGAGGTGGGAGGCAGAGCCGATCATTGTGGGTCAAATCAGCATGTAACAAGGGAGAAGTGAAGGAAGGAAGACAACCCAAGAACAAGTCACCTCTCCAGAGAGCCTGGGAAAGGCCATTCCCCTGGGCCTCCATTTCCCTTCCTGATAAGGGAAGAGCAGTGGTGATTCTCCGGCCTTACAAGGAGGGGAAATCTATCCTGCATCGTGTTAGTGGAATTGGTTTCAGCCCCTGCTTTTAGATCCCCCCTCTGCAGGGAGTGATCTGCCCTGCCAAACCCCGTGCAGAGCAGTATTCACATCATGTAATTTTCCAGGAAAAGGCTGGGGTTTTGCTCTAGGCTCCTTTTAAGTCGTGAAATTGAATAGCAGGAGCTGAATTTTGGAATTTCTGAAGATATCTCTCTCCTTCTAGCCTGGGACGTCAAACACCCACCCAGGGCGAGTGGTGCAAACACCTCTCCCTCCGTGTGTCGCCCATCCGCAGCCCCGCTCCAGCTGCAAGGAGAAAGCCAGGGAGAAATGCAGAGCCGTTCCGGAGGGTTGGACGCACTTCACCGGCTCCCACTCGGGAGCAAAAAAGGATGATTTTTCTTTTTTTTCCAGGACCAAAAGCTAGGAAAGCAGACACACCATCGGTCGGGAAACAAGAATCGGCCTGGCCAGCCTGGACCGAGATTTTTCTTTACAAGCGCTGCAATTACAAGCTCCCTAAAACGGGTGAGGCTTTGGGTGCTGCCCAGCCACGCCAGTACCCGCTGGCAGCCCTGGGCCCCGCACGGCGCCTCCTGGCCAGGCCAGCCCTCGGCCCAGGAATCTGCTCGCTGCTGCAGGCTCCGAGGGGCACAACGGCCGTTGCTCAACAAGGCAGAGCCACAGCACATCCGAGGTAGGGACAGGCGTGAGGGAAGAAACCGCCTCCTGCTGCAGCGGCAGTAAAAGTCCTTTGCAATTGTTAAAGCCAGGCAGAAACTGATTTTTTCTCTTTTTTTACAGCCTCTCATCCTCTCCCCTCCTTCCCTGGTTGGTACACGACTGCACAAAGACAATTGCAATTAAACGTTTCGCTTCCAAACGAACGGCTCCGTTTGTAAACAACAATAGCAGCAAAAAAAAAAAAAATGCAGCTCTCAGCCAGCCCGGCTTTCTCTGCAAAATACCCCAGGTCTCCAGCGAGACATTGCTCCTCTCGACATCATTCTGAGCTCTCCAGGGCACTCCCTTGCCCCTCCAATCCCTCTTCGCCCCAGATTTACAGCCTGTCAAAGCTAATATGAAGAAGTGGATGCAGGCACTGAGACATCCTGGCCTGGAAGCCATTCTTCTGAAAAAGCACTGCAAACCTGCTCCATTAGATAAATAAATAGCGCATCCCCTGTGAGACATCATCTGCAAAGCACTGTCGTACGGTGCCTCCACTGTCATAATTCCCCATGTCCTTATTGCCCGACAGCCTCCATAAAGAGCCGGCAGGTTTATGTGCCACTTAAACCCAACCCATTACTAGCAGCAAACTTCCTTCAACAAGTTTCCGTGTCTCTGACTCAAAAGCCAAAGAATGGTGTCCCTGTGGGACTGCCGAGAGCTCCCCACACACGCCGCCAGTGTCCCCGGAGACGGGGCTGGTGTTACTGCTCCCAGAGCAGGGACCGATCCTCCGCTGCTGTCTCCTGGGCAGCCACACGAAACCAGGCAGGGCTGTGGCAGGAGATCGAACGCCGCATGCACAATTTACAAACTGCAAGACACGAATGACGCTTCCCTCCGGGCGACGCAGGACGGGATGCAGGTTTCCTGTGCACAGAAAGAGCCGCTGGTGCCACTGCAGCAAACGGGTGCTGCACCACTCCACCATTGGATTCGGTGGGCACGTGCCGAGGCTGCGGTGCCTGAGGGACACCAAGGACGCCAGCGTGCTTTGCAGCCTATAGATAAAGGTTTCGACCTCCATTTGGGTTTAAAGTGGATGAGCTGTGTTGCTTTGCACGCTGCTTTCCACTAGCTTGCAAATACAAGCAGGTCCTGCAATATGCAGTGAGCTCTGGGCAGTACCTAAAATCTCCTGAGCCTTCTGTGGTTAAACACAGTAATTTTTACCTTAAGATACCGAGAAGTGGGTGTTTTTTTCCTGTTAAATGATATCAAAACATAAAACACAGGGGCAAGACAACTGCCCCAAACCGCCCGATCTGCTTCATGATCAGCTTTTGTGTGACAAAGGCTACAGCAGTTGTTTTATTTTCAAAGAGCCTATGGTTTGATTTTTAAAAGCTCAGCCACTCACCACCGGGCTGATCTTCCAGAAAAGCTTGATGCACAGCAGCTTGTGCGGTGACACATGGGACTTTTCAGAAGAGCCCATCACCCAGGCTGGGTATTTGAAGTCACTGGAAAAGCTGCCCTTCTCTGGGAGAGCTAAACAGCTGAAAAGCAAGCTGCCTGGTGCTGGATGGTAATCCATCTACCCAAAAAGCAAGGAAGACTTCTAAATGAGAGGTGAGGGGGAAAAAAAAAAAAAGAAAAAAAAGCAGAAATAAAACAGAAAACGAAAAAAAGAAAGACAGGAAAGGGTTGAATAAATTTCCCGTTTGGTTTTAGACTAGTAACACCATAAATGCTACTGAATAAATCACCCACAGACCAGAGAGCTGAAATAATACAGGGGAAAACCTGACTTCCCATTCATCACCCTCCCCCGACATATAATAAATGCTTCTCATTCAGCTAAAACGAATTAGCATAGCCAGCCCGGCACACTTACACACCGATGCCCACAGATTATC
Source organism: Apaloderma vittatum (assembly GCF_000703405.1). NCBI lineage: Eukaryota > Metazoa > Chordata > Aves > Trogoniformes > Trogonidae > Apaloderma > Apaloderma vittatum. Next base: position 10,719 of record NW_009724011.1, on the reverse strand, counting down.
CTGCTCTTTGCACCTTCCTTTCCTGCCACCTCCGGCCCTACGTCCCCTCCTGCTCCCAGGGAAAGCAAAACAGCCCCGGCCGGACCGAGGTGTCAGCGATCCCCAGGACACCGGGGTCTCTGCTGTCACCTGGAGCACCTACCCGTCCCAGGGACCGTGAGGTCTGCTATGAAGTGGTGGGTGATGAGAGATGCCAACCACCAGCAGCAGCCACAGGTGAGCAGCACAACTGGGGACGGCATTTCCGAGTCCCTCCACAGCGTCTCAGAGCCCAGAGCGCGGTGTCACAGCAGCACCCTGCTGTGTGACACCCAAGATACAAGGATGAGCTTGGTACCACAACACTTGGGTCCAAGGGATCCCAGGGAGGGGGGAACGTGCAGTCGTGGAGCGGAGTCACCCTCACACAAGGCACAGGGAGTCCTTCACACCAACTGCAGGCAGATCACAGCGCTGGCACCAGCCTGGAGGGACATTCAAGACCTTGGGCCACAGCAACTGGAAACAACCAAATGCTCTGACCATTTGAAACCGTCATTGCTGGGTTAAATCCATTTCATGAGGAAGTATCATGCCAGGTCTGACTGATTGCCCAGAGTAACACTGGAACGAAGCGAAAATGGGTGATAAATATTAAGAGACAGAGATGAGAGGCATATAATGGAATGTCTGACAAAACCTTAATTAGAGCCTTGTATATGCTCTGAGAAAATACATTTAGCCGATAGCAGCACTGGGGGTTTGAGGTTTTCTACAATGTGCTTAGGTTAAACAAACATTTATTTTACGCACAAGCAAGTCATTCAACTAGTTAGTTTCAAGTTGAGGTAGGTGAATAACTTATAGTAAACAATCTACTACATGCATTTGTTCAAGCTTCTTTTAAACCTAGATTTCCTAAGAGGAAAAAAAAAAGCCTGTTACTGCTCTATGTTAGTCATTTGCTCCTGATAACTCCTGAGTCTCCAAGATTCACCAGAGGAATAGAGGGCTTGGGAATGCTGCAGTTCTGCAGGTGTGGTGGAAGTGGGATGCTGAGGATCCCCGCTCCTGAAACAGCTGCCAGAAAATCCAGACTGGATGCCTTCGGGTTTCTTAAACTCATCTTCGCCCGTTCATAACTCTCCTGATTCCCGACACAACTAACCGCTCCCTCACACAGCCCTGCACTCGTCCCGGGAGAAGTCTGGTGAAGACATGACGCTCGTTTCTCACGGCTCCTTTCCCCTCTCGCCCTCAGCTCTCCGGAGGCAGGACTCCTCCAAGGGGTCCCTGACTCCAACACTTCCCAAACCCTTCTCCCCGCCACCCGTTGCTCTGCCAACTCTCCCTG
>NW_009724011.1:0-8919 GCF_000703405.1 Apaloderma vittatum | reverse complement strand
AGTCCTGAGACCCACGTCGTTTTTCCTGGGGGACAAGTCACTCCATGACAGGGTTTCCAGTCCTTGCAGTGTGCCAGGAGGGGCCATACCCCACTTGTCTGCAAATGCTGCTCCCCCTGCCAGCTCCTGCAGGCTACGAGCTCTCACAGCCCAGCTGTGTCCACCTCGAGGCATCACAGACTGGGCCCCAAACACCCACTTCCGCGTCTCGCCAGACTTTCAGGGCTTGGACAGAGGCCTGGAGAGACCATTACGTTGCTCTTCAGACCATCGAAGCAGCAAAGGCAGGGAATTCCCTTCCATCCTCACCCAAAGGCCTCACGCTCAGCCCCTCAGCGTGACAGGCTTTGCAGGAGGTCCGTGCGTTATTTCCAGGCCCACCTTTTCGCCAGGACCGACTGTTTGCCAACCCGCAGAGCTCAAGGCACTGGGTTCCGGTGACAGATGGAGGGTTCAGCCCAAGCAGAGCGCTGGGCGGACCAGCTCAGCCACACTCCAGCATTCAGCAGGGCTGGTGTCTGCCCGGCAGCCGGGCGATGGATCGCGCTGTCGCCTTGGCCTGCCGCTCCCCGGCTGCCAGCCAGTGGGACGGATGTCCTGCTCTGCATAACGCTTGTACTGCGAATATTATTAACCTCATCTATCACCAGGGGACGCACACAGTCCCCGTTCCCGGGGAGCACCAGGGCCAGCCCTATTCAATCTACTTCTATAAACAGAAACAAGGACCATTTAATAAGCAGGAGGCAGCTGGTGTCTTCAGAGGTTAGGGGTTTATGTTAATTTTTTTCCCCTTTACAAAATATAAATACGCTCAGGAAATTTTCTGCTATGGATTTTCATCTTGTCGACCTCTCATAAACTAAGCAGGGTCAAGCATTGGTCAGGACTTGGATGGGAGATCTCAAGAGAAAACAAAATCCACAGTAGAGGAGGAAGAGGAATACTCGTGGCTTGGCTTTGTAGGCAGTAATGTTCTTCCCTCTGAGCCAGCTTGAATCCCCATTGCAGGCAGGGTTAAAAAGGCAACCACAGCTGCAGAAGGTTCCTTCTCCCTATGGAATGTGAAACAGGAGTGAGCTGGCACCTGTAAAGGCACCAGAGTTAAGAGACAGTCAAGTAGTTCAGCTCCTTCAAGAAAATACCAGCTTTGATCGTACAATTTCCTATCTGTCCAACAACAGGCATTAGCCAAGGGGTAGCTGTTTAATGCTCCACGTAAAAGGCATTCTAGCCTGCTTCCTTGCCTAAAATTAGGCGGCAATTTTGGTTGAATCCAGTATTTTTGCTCCCCCTACTGAACTGTCCTGCCTGCTCAGGGTATGCTTTCCAGCAGTTCCCCACACACCGTTCCTGTCCCGGCCGAATTCCCCTAGTGAGTAAAATGATTTCTATGATGCTTGGTAGCCTGTAAAGCACTTCCAAATCTTTCAGATGAAAGGCCCTCATCAAAAAGCGTATAATAAGATTTCATTATTGTATCATTTACTCTCATTATCACTAATAGCAGTGGTTATATAAAATGTTCCTCCTGTGATCAGAACCGACCGTCTAGCGAGTGCCCCAGCCCCCAGCAGCTGAGGACAAAGGAGGCGTCAGGGACCAGGCGTCTGGGCTCCACTCGCCTCTTCGCAGCTCCCCACACGTCCTCTCTGCTTCTTTGAAGCTTTTAATTAGAAGCCTGTGGAACGGTGTTCCAGGACCTGGAAAAGATCCAGAGGTATAAAAGAGAACAGTCAAACTGGGACCCTCTGCTCGTCACAGGCTTTGTGGAACTGAAGCGCACAAGGCGCTCACACAGGGAGCTGGAGAGCAGGCATGTGGGGTCTGGGGACACTTGGCACGTCCAGCGAGGACAGGGAGATGGTTTGGATTCGTCAGGCTCTGGTTTCGGGGGGCAGGTTACCCACGAGCAAACAAGCTGGCTAACATCTAGGGCTCAAGGCGGGCTGAGGAGCGGAGGCAGCACTTCAACAAGAAATTGAGGGTGTAGGGAGAAGGATTCTGCATTTAGCAGCAGTAAAACAGGGCCGAAAGAAAATTAGGAAAAAGGTAGCATGGAGAGGGAAACGTGAAAAAAAAAAAGGGGGAATGAGAATTGAAAGCACTGCTGACTCAGGCTGCCCTAGGAAGCAGCGTTTGCGGCTGTAGAACTAATTGCCCTAAATAAATAGATGAACTAGGGGCAGGATTTATAAGCAGGAGAGATACAAGGAACAGCTGGCTGAATTGTGTTCGAATGGGTAATGGAAAGTATTTACAATGTTGGCAAAGCAACTTGACAGGCAAGTGAAGCCTAGTCATCATTTAGGGCAAGAAATACAAGAGGTGACAGCTGTAGGAGCTCTCACCACTTAGAGAGACTGAGAACTAGGGATTTCTGCACCGCTCCTGCTCTTCCTCCGTGAGTCCCAGACGGTATAACTTCAGTGACTTGCATTCCACGCAGATGCCTGCAGCCTTACACGTGTCAAAAAGTGCAGTGAGGAAGAAGAGAGCTTCATCCAGGGGCTGGAGAAAACAGATGGAGAGGAAGGCATTTCAGACCTCTGTCATTCCAGGGTGATGGAGACCAGGAAAAAGCAATTAGAGCTGGATTTGACACTGGAGCCTGGGGACCCTTTGGGCAGTGGCAATGTCTGGAGATAGTCCAGTAAGAAGAATGGAGAAGCCAGGTTTCAGATTGAAGGGGAAGACAGACAGGGGATAGTTGAGATTTGGCTGCAGATCCAAGGGCACGGATAAGAGAGTGGTTCTGTGCTACCCAGTATTTAGTGAGAACAACAGGAAAACTAATATCCAGTTTCACAAGTTGCTGAAGAATTATTTTCTTTGAACATTAGGTGATAGCAAAGAGCATGAGCTGTGTTTTCATTCCAGATGATAGCTTGTCTCCAAATGAAAGGGGAATCATCACGTTTAGACTTGGGTGATGCAGGAATTTCTGGTCAAAATCTCTTCACCAAAATCATCCAAAGACGGCCCATTTTCCAATGCTTAGCTCCAGATCAGGCAGCCAGAGAAAAGGTGTGAGATATGCGGCATCGCCACTGTTAGGCCAGATGAGATCTAGTCTGTAGGGACTCAGAGAAAGAGGAGGATGCTCTGCTCAGCTATGAGCTGACAGGTATCCTCTTTCCAGGGTGACAGATCCAAGCACCCCAATGGAAAATTTAAAAGAAAAATACTCTCAAGATCTTGTCAGAGCTGTTCATCAGGATTGCTCTGACTAATAAGCATTACTGAACAGCAGCTACTTTGTCCCTTTGATCACGGCAGGTCCTCAAGTAATGGATGAATTAAATATTTAATAGCCTGTGTGACAGCTCAGGACAGCTGCTCTGTCAAAACGGTCCTAGAAGGCCCCCGCGTACCTCCGAGCAGGCGGCAGACACAGGGACGCAGCGATGGGGAGAGTCAGCAGCATCTTTGGCTCATCTCCAGAGAAGAACTGGAGCTCTGTGCTTGCAGGAACCATGACCTGGCGGCCAAAAGAATGGATCCAAGAAGAACAGGAGGATTTTAATGCCAGGATGCACAACATTTTCTGAGCTGATACCTTACTGCCAAAGAGAGTTCTTCCATGTCTTACCCATTGTTTATTCCATTGTGTGTGTCTCCGTGCAGTCCTAGACCATGAGAAACAGCTCAGAGGCTGCAAGTCACACAGCGGAGCTAGCACGGTGTCTAACTCCTGACTCATACACGAAGACACGCTGCATCGCACAAGCGAGGAAACACCGCTGTGTACAGCGCGGTACTGGTTATACACTGCGTCCTAACTCAGCACCACTCGCACTCTGTAGGTTGGATATGTCTGGTGTGGAACCGTCAACACTGAGCCTTGGGGTGCTTAACAGAAGCCCAAGGCAAGGACCAGCACAGTGGAGGTGGAGCTGGGGAGGATTTGTGAATCTGACGATCTCCTGACATCCCTTTGGCACCTGCTGTTTGCCAGCTCTGCGATTTGGAATATGGTCTTCTGGCTCACCCTCAAAAATTGAACAAACGACAGTGACTTCAGTTACAAAACAGCAGCACTTTGATTGCAACAAGGGCCCCTGCTAATTTAGCAGAAACCCTTTCAGCTCAGATAACTGCTCTGCTAATGAAATCAGAGCCGTCACCACTCCTGGCTCCCCATGGTAAAACCTCTGTCCTTTCCAGAGAGTGAATCTCACCACAGCTTCAGACAGAAGTTTTAATGGGCTTTAGCAGCCTCCGACAGAAAGTGCTTGAAGGACAAAATAAATCATCTCTCTTACTGTGCTGTCATAAAATCCCCCTTCCCCTTAATATTCTTTTTGCATTACCTTCTAGTTCTGCCACCTTCTCTCTTTCAAAGCTTAGGCTTAACTTGAAGGAGCAGATCTAACCTGAGGGGGATAAAACAGATCTCCCAAAGTTTCCATTCCTGAGGTCCAGGACTTGGGAGAGCAGAATAGCACCACTGCTCAAATGGACAAACTCGTCTTTCCTAACACCATGGGGAAACTGCTGTGACAGCTCTCCGTGGAGAACGTTTAGGGAAACCAGCTCCCTCCCCTCCTCTTAATGCCCCCTGCTGCCTCGGCGGGACACTCCCTGGGTTATTCTGAGCTGGCTCTGGCAAAGGTTTTAGTCTTCTGTGACTGGGGGAATCTCCAGCCAGCCCAGAGGCAGCAGAGAGCTGTGTAACAGGGCTCTGCAGAGGTCATCCCCAGGACAAGTCCTTGCGAGGATCTAGCCAGGCTGTTCCTAGACCTCCAGTACTGCGAGGCACAGGGAGATCTGTGGACGTTCCACGCTGTCGGTGCCAGACAGCAGGAAAGACGAGAATAAGGCAGCGAAGGCACCTCTGCATCCCAGCTTTTCTTCCAGCACCAACAACAGCTAAACTGGATCCCAAGTGTTGGCTCACGTTTCCAAACACTTTCTAACCATTGCAACGAACAAGTGCTTAAGGGCTTGGCTGTATTTATGCTTTTGCTTGTCTTTAATAAAAGCTGCATTTATAATGCATGATTAATTACTTTGCACAAGTCTCCCTTTTAAAGGAACCTGTGAAATGTAAGTGATTTTTAATACCACCTCACAGACATCACTCCTTCTTCCCACTCCCATTACCATTAATCCACGTTGTAGAAAGACGTACCATTTGTCACTGGTTTATTATGAAGTGCGATGTTGTGAGTTATTTATGAGCTTGCTATTTATTGAAGTATTTGCGGGTAGTTTTAGCACTTCAACTCCAGGGTGAGAATCAGCCACATTTTACCCACTGCCTGGCAGAACCTTCTGCTGTTTAACCACTTCTCTCACACGCTCGGGCTGCGCTCTCGCCGCACGTCATCCAGGGATGTGCCTGGCGGTAGCCTTGTCCCTTCCAAGGGACCAGACAAGGACACTTCGTTACCGCTTGTTCTCGTTAGGTGGAAGGTGAGGTTTGGAAGACCCAGAGGCAACAGGCAGAAACAAGCAAGCAGTGGAGACATCAGGGGATTGTGCTCACGGGCAGTCTGGGGCTCTCAGAGCGCAGGGGTGAGGCCAGTGGCCAGACCACACACCAAGCCAGTTCACTGCCTAACACCTGATAACAGGTACCGAACAGGACAAACACGCAGCAACCCTTCCCCAGAGTATTTCCCCAGCTCCCAGCGATCTGTCACACAGCAACTTCCCGGTGAGATCTTTATTCCTCCACTGTGTTCAATCCCTCCTCAAATACATAGATTTTTTTTGCACCAGAACATCCTGACGGCCAAGAGCACCACAGCTTAAACTACGCCCTGCCTAAGAAGTATTTCCTTCTGCTTGGTCTGACCCTGCCATCGCCTCTCCTCAACTGATGCTTCCTTCTGTACCTGAAGCCTCCTCTGCACTGCACGTCCAAGAGAACAACCCCTGTCTCTGTTGCACGTCAGGCATGAAAGGAAGGCGGCAGTGGTCGCACCCAACAGATGCTGAGAATGGGAGGTAACGGCGTGACGGTTGGGTGAGGAGGGTAACAAACATCTGCGAGCCCCAGCACTCCTGCCACCCAGAGAACGACTGGCTCCAAGCTGCTCTGCCTTGCACCTAATTGCATAAGAGTCCCTGGAACCTGCGGAGCCAAGTCGCTCACACCCAGCTGGGATCTCTGCTATTCGTGGCCACCACAGCTCGGGAGATCAGGAGACCATCAGCCACCAGTACAGACCCACTCCCGGCAGAACGTCCGTGTCACCACTGCGGAGGCCCTGGCAGTTGCGCTGCGTTCACCTCTCTGGCCAGGAGCAGTACAACGAGGGGAAGCAAATCTGAGGCACAATAAACCTGGAGTAAAACTGCTGTGCAGCAGCTTGGTGCCATGTTTGACAGTATCTCTGAATTCAACCAGCAATGCAGCGGTGGGGTTCCCTTGGTTAAGGCAGCTGGACTCTATGTTCCAGCTAATGCTTTTCAAACACTCAGAGCAGCTTGATGTGCCACAAGTGAACCTGCTCATACGACCAGGATCATAACCTCTGTCGCCCTTCTGAGCTTCCCACTTCTAACACATAAACAAAAGGTGCGAGATCCCGAGCACTCACCCTGCCCCAGCCTGTCCCCTGAGTGCAAGGACAACCACAAATGTACTGCTGAGATTTGTGAAAACCTGGCTGCTTCTCCAAACACGCCCTGAGAGCTTTCAGACACCTGTTTCACCTCAGCATTCAAGGATTAACACTTTAGGAAACTGGCCACACAGTGAAATTAAGAGCAACAGTGGCTGTTGCTTCTTACGAGCAGCTCAAATTGTCCATCACTGTAGCAAATACACGCTGCAGCCAGCACAGCCAGCCCCAGGTCAGGCCCTGCTTTATGCCTCTATATTACATGGAGTTTCACTAAGAGAGAGAACAGGAACCAGCGTACAGCGCTACAGCTGCCCACGGAGGAACAGAAATTAATCTCTTCCATTTACAGGAGCAGAAAATGAAATACAGTGAAGTGTCACGTTGTGGGGTTTAGACATGTGGGGTTTAGACATGTGGAAACTTCAGCAATCGGTTACCCCGCATTACCCAAGCCACACGTCATCTGCAGAATCGCTCCTAGTCCACGGCAAACAGAGCGAGCTCGTGCTGCCCCATGGCAAGGAGAAGAAATTCATGGAAGCTCAGGCTGCCGACACAGCGGGCTGAGCAGATCCCACGCCTAGGACTGAACGCGCAGAAGATGGTGTTAACTTCCCGCTGAAACTCCCTGTGGCCAGCTGGAGAGAGAAAAAGAAAAAAACAGAAAGCAGAATATTGCCTTTACTGAGCTCAGCGAGGCGGCTGCTGCGCTTACATTTGGTTTTTTACCTAAGCCGTCAGCTTTCAGCACCTGGAATGTCCTGCTGGAAAGTGTTTACAGCACTTAGCACTTTGTGCTGAGATCACTTGCTAAAATGAAAGCCCATATTTTATTAAAAAGAGCAGACACTTAGCAGGCACAGTTTTATTTCCCTCTAACACCAGGCGCTGCCTGCCACTGGCAGGACAGAGATGCTGTGTGGTGCGTCGTTTGCCGCCGGTGGAGTGTTTGAGGGGTGCGAATCAGAGGGGCACAAAGTTTATTCCAAAGGTTCAGGAGCCCTCAGCAGGAGGGCCGGAATGCATTTCTTCTCATTCTATACACTTTCACTCTGATCCTGCTGTGTCAGTGAGGGCTGTTGGGTTAGTTAAATTTCCCTGCAACGCCTTTTCGGACAGAAAATGTTATTCCATCAAAACAAGCCAACTTGATTTTGATAAAAATTCCATGTTTTAAGAGAAGTCTGCTGATTGGAAGCATTTTGTAAAAATCAAAACAAATCTGGGAACTTTGAGGTTCGGCGTCAAAGTACCTTTTATTCTAAATAATTTGGTGGGGGAGGACCCACACTCCCACCACATTTTTTAGAGCGAAGCACAGTCACCTGTAATTTCTGAACGCTAAACGCTCTAAAATGCTGTGGCAGAGCTTTTTGACACAGCTCAGTGATTGCTCCAAAGACAAAGCGAGACAGAAAACTACTCAGAATCACTTAACTAGCTTTTAGCAGACCTGTTCCCGCCCGATCCAGCTGGCTCTTAGCCCCCCCTTCAGAGGGTCAGAAAATACAAACCCTTCACTCAGCAGCACTTCATCCCGCGCCACACACGAGGTCTGATTCTGCCGACAGAGTAGTTTCACAGTCATCAGAGCTGGGACCCATCTACTGAGGCGTGAATCAAGAAAGAAGATGTTTGATCCAGCCTCTGCGGTTGCGTGGCCTCCAGCCAGGGTTCAGTAAAGCAAGAGTTTCACAGTGAAAGCAAGGACCAGCTTCTCGGTGTCGGAGGGTGCGTGTCAGTCCTGCCTCGCTCTTTCCCCTTTCGCCCTGTGCCTCAGTTTCCCCCCTGCAAATCACAGCTCACTGATGGGTAAGCACCACCAGAGCTGAGGTGCAGAACTGAACCACAAGCTCCAGGACGTCTTTTCCTATTTCTCCTGAGAGCCTCCTGGAGAGGCACAGCAGGACTGCCACACGTCAGAGCTTCTTCCAGACTAACAAGGCCAAGGGCAAAGTCCTGCCCCTGGGCTGGGGCAATCCCCAGCGCAAACACAGGCTGGGGGTGAAGGGACTGAGAGCAGCCCCGCAGAGAGGAACTTGGGGGTACTGGTGGACGAAAAGCTGGATGTGACCCCACAGTGTGTGCTCAGTGCCCAGACAGCCAGTGGCATCCCGGGCTGCATCCAGAGCAGCGTGGCCAGCAGGGCGAGGGAGAGTCTGCCCCTCTGCTCCGCTCTGCTGAGACCCCCCTGCAGTTCTGGGTCCAGCTCTGGGGACCCCAGCACAAGAGGGACGTGGAGCTGTTGGAGCGGGTCCAGAGGAGGCTGCAAAGATGCTCAGGGACTGGAGCAGCTCCCTGTGAGGATGAGCTGGGAGAGCTGGGGCTGCTCAGGCTGGAG
>NW_009724010.1:0-263 GCF_000703405.1 Apaloderma vittatum | reverse complement strand
AATCTAACTGGCCTTCCTCAGCCTTCAGAAGGTACCCTTAGAAGAGAGTTTTCTCACACTTGACTGGTGGATGAAGAGCCAGATGGAATCAAACTCTTCTTGCACAAGGGGTAATGGATACAGCCTAGAAATGGTGAAATTCCTACAAAAATCAGGACTCCTCTTTTATTTTTTCTTTTTTTTTCAGCAATGAGGATGCTGCATATGTGTAGATGGATCCCAGGAAGAAGGGCACTCTGGCTCCATAAAGTGTTGATTGAAGT
>NW_009724009.1:0-18356 GCF_000703405.1 Apaloderma vittatum | reverse complement strand
CAGGATGGCTCACCTTGTTTGTTTGCCCGTTATCTAGGCTGCCAGCAGTAGGTTTGTTATGTGTGTGTTTGGGTTTTGAATCAATATTTATTGGACTCAGGTATTAATCACTCATGCCTTGGAAAGCTCGTTAGTGGTGACTTGTTTCCATGACAACAGGACCCCTCTGAGTCTTCGGGGTTCTCTATTTGCCCGATTTCGCGTTGGGGTTTGTTTTATATTTTCTTTCATGAAGCGTTTTGGTACTAGTATTGTGTTTCGTCACCGAGGAGAAGAACAAGCAAATAGAACCTGCATGGTTCTGTGGCCCCTACTCAGTGTTCCTCTAGCGTTCAGTTATTTCCCCAGCCTCAATTAACGAAGTATGGATGAGACTAAGCAAGTGCGTGAGTTAGACAAGATTTCTTACTACTTGTTTTACTGCCTTACCTTCTTTAGCTGTAAAGCTGAGACTAGTGTTTGATTTTACTTGTCTCTTGTCCAGAATGCTCCTTAGACACGTTAGTAGTGAAAAGTGTGATGTTTGATATCTTGCGGTTTGTGTATCATCTAGTAGCACAGAACATCATATTGCAGCCTCTGTAGTATTATTGCTACAGCAGAGCTGGGAATCAGTAGTGACTTACTGTGTAATTTTGTCACCTTCTTGTGGTGTGACCTTGACAGGTCTCTTAACTTCTTTATATCCCACCTTGTCTCAGCAAAAGGAAATGTTACCCACTTAACACCTGTAAAGTGCTCTGAGCTAATCAAGCGAAGTATTTCTTCTAAGAAGGAACATTGCTAAAACTGAATATATTGGTTTTTTTTTATGGAGAGTGACCGTATCTTACACATCCCTTAATGATAGAGGTGAAAATCCCCTTTTTTAAATTCAGCCTTTATTAAACATAGCACAGACATTTTAGGTCTGAAAATGATGTGTACTGTTCTCATGCAGCTGAAATCAAGTCTAATCCCATTTATGATAGCTACCAGTCTCTGCTTTCCTGGGTTAACTTCATCAGAGACGGGTAAAAAGCAGAGTCCTTAGTATTCTTAAATCTGTAAGAGTATCTACTATGATATCCAGAAAGAAGATACAAGAGTAAAGAAAGAAAAGACTGTAAAATTTAATGACAATCTTGATCACTTGTGTTAACATTGTAACCTGAGACAGATTTAAATGCTTTTTTTGAGAGAGAGCAAGCAAGTGCACTCGCTTTGCTTAACTATGTGTCAAGTTAAACATCTGAAACAGTTCTACCAATTTGCATTGTTTTCTAAGAAATGTTTTGATGTGTAGTCTTTTGTTGAGAAGTATTGGGAGTGAATAACAAATGTTTTAGAATATACAGTTCTAAACCAAAATACTGCCTCAGAGATGTTCAGTTGTGACCATTTTAGATGTTAGTAGTAGTAAGTTATAATAGGAGGGGAACTTCAGTGAGAAGTGTACATTTTCTTACTTGAAGTGCTCCTTTTAAGTGAATAAACTATGATATAACAACTCTGATACTGTGAGGAAGAGTCTATCCTCGGCTCAGTTCAGCAAAGTGCTAAAACATATGCCTCATTCCAAATGCGTTAGTCTTCTCCAAAATCAGTAGGCATGTAGCACTTCAAGCTTTTACCTAAATGTTCTAAAGAATCAAGGCCTGTGACCTTGACGGTTTTATTCTTTTATTTTTTAGCAGCTTAGGAGCAAGTCATCTGTCTGAAAATATTCCTTGGGAATGGATGACTGTCTGCCTTTAGTGCCTACTAGTGAAGTTACTAGTGGAGTAGTTTTATGAAAATCCCATGAAGAGAAAGAAGGAAAAAGAAATGACATCTTAGTCGACATATGGTCTCCTTTGGATGTCACTGATTTAAACTTCCATACTGAACTATTAAATTTTTACCAGTTAGAGTTGCACAGTCAGTGCAGGTAGAGAGAAAGTGATCTAGTTTTTACTCTGTGCTTTACATTCTCTGCAAAGCTCAGACTTTTATTACTGATGATAGTAAGAACATGATACTCCAGTTCAATTCTCAGACCATAGTTGCAACAAAAGGAAAAGAAAAAAGTAATTATTTTAATTTTTAAGACTGATAACAGGGCTTGCTGCCCTGATAATTCACAAGAGAATTCACAAGAAGCCTGTATTATTTTTATAGTTATTTTTCAGAACAGTAATCACGACTGTAAGAAAACATGTGAGTATATGAGCTGTTACTGATGAGGATATTCTGTTTGAGGGAGTGGAAAAAGGGTACATGGACATGAAGACTAAATCTGTAAGTGTGAATTATGATATTGGTTTATATTGTATTTTCCTGGTATACATTGTATTTTCCTAAGTGTTATACCAAAGTAACTTGGATTAAATGCACACTGGTCTTCATAAAAAAAAAATGCTTTTAATGGTGTTCATATTAAAACTGCGTATTGCATAAACTTTGCCGAAACTTAGTATTGTTTTTTTTCTTGTGTTGTAAGCCCCTCAGCTGGTTTGGTGAATAAGGTACTAGACCAGTGTTTGGGTGGTTGGATTCCTTTCTCTCTTACCGATCTGCTCTGGACAAATGACTTTACCCCCCTGTTTCATCTTTTCCCTAGTCATCTTCCCCCTATTTATCATTCAGTCAGTCTTGTTTATCTGGAGTGTAGGATCTTCAGTGTAGAGCCCTGTTACGTGACACATTGTGCCCAGACCTCTGCTGGAGTAGTACAATAACAAGAAATGATAGCCAACATTTTTCCTGTATTGGTCACTGTGGTCTCTCACATGATCACTGGTTACTGTCTGAGAGGCAGTAAGATTCTTGCAGATCGATGTGAAGAAGTAATGGAGGAACTGCTTCTAGTGCTAGTTCCTTAAGATTCCTTTTGCTAAATATATTTGAAGAAAACAGCTTCCACATATCTACCCTCCAAGGACTAGAGAGTAAATAATCTGCTTTTCCCAAACACCTATGTTTGCTGTCAGGTTGAATGTACTAGTTTTCTGGATGTAAAAATGAGGCAATCATGAATTTAGAATATGCATATTAGTGGCAAGGGGCTCATCAAGGGCAGAAACCAGGATTGAAGATCTAAAGTGGAATCTGAATTTTGATTCCTTTTTTTTTTTTTTTTTTAATCTAGTGTTTTCAGAAGGGAGAAAGGCAGATGAATTTCCAAGTATTCTTTTTGAGCTTACAAAACACACAGCTTCATTCGACAGGAGCAAGTAATGATGTTAGGAAGGTATGAGCCATTTCTGTATTATTTCAGTTGCAAGCTTAATTCTTCATAAACTACTAGAAAATATTTACACTTCAAAATACGATGTACGTGGTTCAGCTGTCTTTTTTTAGTTTGGTCTTGCTTTTCAGAATCACTATGCTAATTGATACCAATGCCTTCTGATGAACTAGGCTTTTAGATTCAGGCAGGGTTATTTCCTACGAAAGGTTTACAGATGAAAAGCTGTTTTTTAAAGTGATCTCTTTTCTTTATACATGGTAGATTTACTTTTGTGTTTCATCAGAATTTAGCTGGTAAAATTAAGATAAAACAAAGAATGTATTTTTGCATGCCAATGGAAGGTAAAGTAACACTCCTGTTTTGGTCATTTTATTCTTCTTAAGGATGAAACTTTTTAAATATGAAGATGTAGAAAAGGTCCTTTCCAACCTTTTGTTTACTTGCAATATTTTTAACAAACTGTGTACAATGATTTCAAGATGACTGAGACCTTTAAGGCCCAAATTTGAAGCAACTCTAAGAAGCTGTTTTTCAAAGGTATGTTCTGTAGGGAAACCTTCCCCAGGTCTCTAAACTGCCTAATGTTGCATGCCTGCAAGTTCACATGTGCGAACTCTCTAGTCACTTTGTAGTGCCTAGGTCCAAGTTTTGGACCTGGATGTGCAGCACAAATTAATTCCAGATTCAAGTTACTTCCAAATCTTTTTCTTGCTCAAACCAGTAACGGAGTTCAGTAGTTTGAGAGCTCTGCCAATGATCAATTTGTACATCACCGCAATACAGACTGTAGGAAGTTTGAAGAACAAAGTAAGTCTTCCTTCAAACTGAGTCCCACTGAACATGGTGTGACCTCCTACAGGAAGGAATAGAATGCATAGAAGTTTTTATAAGGATTTAAAAATTCAGGAAGGTATGTGATACTCAGGGAAGACAGATGTTACAAGAGAGTTATCCAGATACTGGTGAATGGGGTAGTAATGGTGGTGTTAATAGTCACCAGAAGGCCACCAAGAGCAGAAGCCAAATCACAGATGTTAGAAAAGATCAAATCTGCAAGTGAGCAGACCACAGTGCCTTACTTTTTCGGAAACAGCAAACTAAAGGGTTAGTTTCAAAGGCTGTAAAAACTGAGCTGTTTGATGGCCTCAATGGATTCTGCAGCATGATGTCTTCATTGTCTCTGTGCCTTTGCCTGGAATGTAGAGTTCATCCACTGGTGATAGGAAATAGCAGTGGTGTAATTCTGATTCAGAGAAGCCGACTAGTGTCTAGAGACAAAAAACATGTGGCAAACGGTTTGTCTTTGCCGTATCACATCTTTGCTCTGGCATCTGGACAATATCCACCAGGCTTCAGAAGCTTCTGCTCTCAGAATAATCCTTGAAAATTTAAGAACAGCATAGTGCAGCCTTTGAAACAGTTCAGATTTAAATTACTGGAGGAAAAAAATGGTATTTTTTTTCCCTTTATGATAACGGGAAAAATGTAGGCAAATTTATACCCCCAAGAAGTCAAAGCACAGCAGGAGGAACAGCTAGCGTGTTCCCCACTTAGGACTCAGGACCCTCTGTCAATATATAATGCCCACAGAGAGGAGTCGTTGAGTACTTACACGAGTTCAGGTGGCATTTCAACCATTAACAATGCTGCTTCTGAACTGCCTTTTATTTTCAGCTGGCAAAATGTAGCATTGCTTTTATGGTAGGACTGGTTTGCCTAGGCTGATTCACTTGCAGGAGGTACACCTTGAGCACAGTAGTTGACGCGTCTGCCTGGTTGTCTGCACAGGGTGGAAGCCGCGCTGCAGATTTGTGATGTTCTCTAGGAACAAGGCAGGGAGAGACCTCACCTCTGCACATGCAGCAGCCCCAGCAACAGCCTGCATGCTTCTCCTCTTGAGTCTCTTGATTTGTAGGCTGACCTTTTCACACTAGCGAAGCTTAGCAGGCCCACCCAATTTTGTCACTTTATGCCAGAGTGTCTGATGTTGCAGACAGGGAGCCTGTTCCTTCTCTATTTGGAGTCAAGGGCAGAATTCTCACTGATTTCCATAGGAACAAGATGTGTTCCTAAACATACTTCAGTAGCTAGAAAGAAACTTCCTAATAAAGAACCAGACTATAACATTACACAAAGCATCAAGCATTGTTCTAGGCTTCAAAGCTCTTAACAGTAACATACTTGCAGACCAGGCACTACAAACAACAAATCTCTGGACTGTGGAGGATTACCAGCTCTCATTCTGCCCTGAGAAACAATTGAGGCTTGATCATGTTACTGATAAAATCCTACTTATTCTAATGGATACTATTTAAGCCCTTTAGATTATATCAGGAATGGAATTCTAGAAGCACTGAAGTGTGACATAATAACTGTTACACAAAGGATTTACTATGTCAAGCAGAAATGGCAATGGGATTTCAATTTAGGTGAAGAAGCAAAAGGCCCTTTCCTACACTGATGTGCAGTCTGTTGGGAGTTACAAGGAAAACTTTGGACTGCAATTGTGCTGCTTTGAGCTGTTAGGCTTTAGTCAGACCGATTCCTAACTAAACCTTTTTTTTTTTTTCTCCTTTCTTTGGGTATTAATTTTTTCTCTACTCCTCATCTTACCCTTACTGACATTCCTGTGTTTCACTTAATAGAGGAACTGTTTCATTTAAAGGTTTTTTCTTTTAGAGGAGTTGAAATGAAGTACCCAGAACGTGTTGGAGGTAGGGGCTTCCAAAGTGTAATTCATAGATATTTGCAGTTACTTGCTTGCTTTCCAAAATCCTTGTATTCCATTAGTTTTGCCACTAGAAAGCCAGTGTTCTGTCCAAGTAAAGTTGTCAAGTTGCAAGGAAGTGGTGCGAAGGTAGTAACTTGAGTCATATAAATTGTACATTTGCCGTTTGTGTTGCATTCCAAATATGTGAGCTCTGGGGCTGCTTTTTTTACACAATTTTACACATGGTAGTCAGAATACCATGTTCTCTGATTACCAGGTGAAGTGTGGTTATTTCCTGTCTTGGACTGATTTGTTTTTGTGGAGAACATTTGGGAGACTGCAATTTTTTCCCTTTAGTGTTCTGGCAGCAGTATCAACATTTATTAAATTATTCTTCATTTACTCCCTTGCCCAACAGTTCTTACACTTGTAAGAAAAATTTTTTTTAAATTGAAGCTTTGTCTTCTAAAGTGTGTGGCTGACGTGCTTTCCCATTATGTCACTTCCCAGGTAATTTGTGTTTTAGCATTCAAAAACCATAGTCAAAATTCTACAGAGGTAAGCTTTTCCCAGGAAATTGTGTCCACTTCAGACACTTTATTTTGAATTCCAAGTATGAATGTTCAGTAGGTATTAAAATCCAGAGTACTGGCATTGCCTTATGCAGTTAAGGTTGGGTTCTTTGTTCCTGTCTTTTCACTGTAACCATGGCATGTCATTTGGACAGAAAGCTGCCAAGATAATAGACCAAACTTTCTGTTCTAAAGATAAAACGTATTTCTGTTTCTGAAGGTACCAAATATCCCAAAATGCATAACTTGAATACAAAGCTGTTTTACTGGTCTACTTGAAAGCAGTAGAACACAAGACTAAAAGCAGAAATTGCGTCAGCCCAAACTTTTAGTCATGAAGTGCTTCACACTACCACGTGTGATGGTCTTCATTGCTATTTTGTGGGGCAAAGAAAAAAATATTAAGGCTTGCGTTCTTGTTATTATCATGCTGTCAGTTACACTAGCAATTAAATTCCCTTTACAGATCTGTGGTGCAGGAGCCCTGGCCTGAGTAACACACTGAGTAACACACGTCTTGGGAGAGTAGCTCACTGACAGATTGGGCTAGAATTGAAAAGTCATGAGAGAAATAGTAAGTGTCTGTTCTCAATACTGAAACCATTTTTATGAAGCAAGTTCAATATACTCACGCCTGTTACCTTTTTTGATTGTGTGGATTTTTAAGTCTAATTCGTTGTGATCCTGTTGTAAAGCATTGTGGCATGGCAGCATTTACTTTATTAAGATATTGCTGAATTTTTAGAAATACTTTTGGCAGGCATTTAGAAACTTGGCCTCTAGCCAGAAAATAAACAGTCGCTGAAGCCAACTATGCAAGGAGATTCTATATACACAAGTTGAAGACTGTTAATTATTTGTGTTGCAGCTTCTCTTGTCTGTGTTTGGGCAAATCTGTGAATTCTGTTGTGCAGTAACTCAGTTGCCATGTAACTGGCTGCAGAAGGATCACTCTAGTGCATTAGACAGCGCAGTGGATACTGAGTCACGTTGTGTCCCATAGCCCTCGAAGGACTCATGGGAAATGAAAAGAGTCCTGTGGGGTTGATGCTCTTCTGCTTCTTACCTGTGATAATTACTTTTTAGGAGCTTCACATGTAGCACTAGATTTATAAATTACACACCCATCTTGCAACAGAGAAACAATTCACCTTTATTTCAGAGTAGGAGAGCACAGGTGAAGAGTTACTGAACAGGGCTCAAGTATTTTCCACAAAAACATTAGGAAAATCTTTTTCTCTGTGAGGGTGACAGAGCCCTGGCACAGGCTGCCCAGGGAGGCTGTGGAGTCTCCTTCTCTGGAGACTTTCAAAACCCGCCTGGAGGCGTTCCTGTGTGACCTACCGTAGGTGATCCTGCTCTGGCAGGGGGGCTGAACTAGATGATCTTTTGAGTTCCCTTCCAGGCCCTGACATTCTGTGATTCTGTGATTCCTTTAATATAAAAAAACCTGTTTTCAAGACACGTATCCTACTTTTATAAATCTATGGGCAAATTAGTATTTATTTGAATGGAAGCAGAATCAAGCGCCGTTTGTCTGAGGGATGCTATTGTGAAAGCAAACCCTTGCTGAGTCCCCTCTGCAGGAATCGGGATGCACCCTGATGAGTAATCTAAATACAGCAATGTGAAATTTATGAGGAAGGGAACTGGCAGTAGTAATACTTATTTTGCCTTTCCCTTTCTATTCTTTATCATTAGCTTCCCACACTTTTGGGAGCAGAGAGCTCCTCAGTCCATTAATTGTCTTTGTTAGACAGCCTCTGTCTTCTTTCTCATTGTAATATATTCATAGCAGGGAAAGGTCTATCCATCGTTAGTCATTTAAGCCCTAAGGCCATAGTCCAAAGCTTGCTTCCCCTTTTTTTTTTTCCCCCCCTACAATCTATTATACATAAGAGAAATGAATATGTATCCACATGTACTCATATAGGCACACATGCATAGCTCTCATTAAAATTAATTTGTGTTATGCGTGGTCATTTTATGTTTTCATAACGTGTCTAATCTTTCAGTGATAATATGAGGGGTGCAGCAAGGTTAATGCTTATGGCGAATTTTGGTCCAGAGTTTGTAACCTTATAACTATTTTCTGACTCTACCTAGCTTCTCCTTAAATCTTCTGAGTTTGGATTGCAGTGAAAGACATGCAGTAGCATGAGTCCAAGGGATTGAGAACTAATAAGAATAGAATTTAATACTTTACCTATTGAACATAAGTAACATTGCTCTAAACTCACTGCAGTGATGAAAATGAAATACAGGGTAAATAAGTTCACAGGGCTTCAGTTTAAAACATTTAAGAGATTATTTTTCTCTCTTCTCTGAAATATGAAAATTCAACCCAATAATCTTAAATCAAGGGTAATTACAGTCCAACCTTAAAACATCAAGCAAGAGCTTGAGTCTCACAGTAAGTCTGAGTCAAGGCTCTTGGTACCAAGTGCTTTTTAAGGAAAGATAAAAAAGGAGCAGTATTCTCAAGGAAGTCAGTACTGTTCTTAAGCAGTATGCGTTTATATTATTGTGTATCTTCATAATTAGACTTTAAAAGCAAGCATTGCTTTTGCAGTCGGCTGCATAGTAGTTATATTACAACAAATAATTAAAAGCCCTGTATAAGTAAATGATGTGAATGAAACTGTAGAGCTGTCACTGGTCTCTGTCAAAGCTAAGATTTCTCTTTAGTTTCTGAACTTGCTCTTCTATTGCTGTTCTGCCTTATCAGTCATGTATCCCTCCTTAGGCAGGCTTAGGCGGGCTCACAGTGGAACTCTTCTAATTTATTTTAATTACCAAAGTCAGGACTGACTGTTTTGCAGTATACTGGTGGTGTGTCCTGGGCTAATAAAGCTCGAGTGTCCAGCAGCTGCCTACAAACTTTTAAACTTTGCCAGACTTATATGGCAAAACTATTTGTTGCATCTTCTTCCTCTTCATCTCTTGCGTAGGAAATAGTACTAGGAACAGTGGCAGTGATTTTGTTTCATGCAATACTCATCAGAACCAAAAAAATTCTTTTGCTGCTTCAGAAGCCTAATGCCTGTTTCCTTTACTTTTTCTTTCCTTTTTACTTTCTGTTGGGTATGAAGTAAATGTTTCGATGTTTTAGTTTCAAGCATCAAAACCACACAAATATTTATCCCATTTAAACATGAATGTATTTTGTATTTTTTTCCAACTCGACTGCCAAAATAACAAAAAATATCAGTGAGTTGCATAGCCTTACTGGAGAATTTGTATCTGGCACATGGTGATCCTCCCCAAGATAACATGAGTTTTCACATGAATTGAGATACTGAGCATATGATACGATCAGTTTGTTTCCAGAGTCATCTTCATTGCAAGTCTTCTTTCCTGGAAGAGAAGTCTTGTTTTCTTGCACAAGAGCATTTTCCATGATTGAAAAGCTAGAGATTAACGGAGTTTAAAGAGTATAGGAAACTGCTAAAAAACAGCAAGGCTTGTTTTAAGGGAGTAAATTACTTATGTCCTTTTCTTGAAAACAAAGCTAAGACGTTGTTCTCAAGGAACTTGGTATCTTCAATTCTTAAGCCCATACTGGATATGCTTACCATAGAATTGCAAACTTTTTAATCCAGTTTCGAAAAGTGCTGTTATTATGAAATGTAAAAATATTTTTTTATAAATACCTTTTGGGTCATATGGTAGAATTATCTCGTACATCATTTCAATATCCATGCTGAATGCAATCAATCACTATGATGGTTTTGTTCATTTGAAAGGGAGGGGAAGAGGAAGGATGTTACTTAAATTAAATTGCCTAGCTATTAGTAGCAAAGCAGATCCAGTAAAGCAAGCCATGTGTTGTACAGCTTAATACTGCTAACAAATGCAGTGATATAACAAAACTGAATGTAATGATGTAAAGGATATAGAGCCTGAATTTTGAAGCATCAATTGGTGATGAATGCAACTGAAATTCATTGGGATGGCAGATTCTCCAGCCTTCCCCCTGTGATAGGGACCCAGACTTTCCAGCAAGACTAAGCAGAAATGTGAATGATTTAGAATACATAAAGAAGCACCTAAACAAGAGTGGAGGACCTTTGAAAATGTAATGATAGAAAAGATTAGCCACAGATTTCCTACAGTAGAAGAATGAAATAATGCCTGAAGAACATGCTGCTGTAAGACAAGAGTAAAGTACCACTTAAAATTTAAAAAATAAAAAGTTCCTTCTGCATGGTCTATTTTCTTAGTGGTTTGCTCTGTCGGTTTTCGGTTGACCAAGTTGACCAGGACACAAACTCTTCATTATTTTTTACCATATAAAGCAAAATGCAATAGAAAGTAAAACCCTCAAAACACCATTGATCAGAATACAAGTAAGACATAAATATCTGTACAATATTAGATTCCTACCAAAAAAAAACCTGGGAAGATTCTCATTCCTGTCTCATTATGACAATGAAAGGGATCAGCTGTTTTCCTAGAAACAACTTCAGGACTTCATGAGTCTGTTTTTGGTGAAGACCTACAGAGGCCGAAAACTAGGCAGCGTGTAGGCTGACTACTTCACAAGAGTCTGGTGAAGCTCTTGCCTGCTGTATGCCCTGTACAGGGTCCAGAGTGATTTTAGGTTGAATATCTAGACAGTAGTTGTCTAAACACAATAATAACTGCACCTTGGTGGTTTTGTCCTTTAACAGGAGTCTACTTTCAAGATGTAAAGTTATGATTAAAGAGTTTTCTTGCATGCTCTAACCCTGCGTTGCGACTTCATTATATTCTGTGATTTTAGAGGATCCAAAATTGGGTCCGCTCTTCAGTAAGACAGTGAAAGGTGGGGTTTAAGTATCAAATTGGAAAATTTTTGTTCCTGTAGCTAAACATTAGAACTTCAGGCTATAGTGGTTTATATTTGCCCAGAAGCAAGCTTTCAGACAGTCTGGAGAATGTCTTCTAGTATCAAGAGGTTTTGGAAAACTGTGATCTCTATGGCCATCAAAAGGTGACTTTGACATCCTGATGGGCATTTGTAGGGTAGTGTTTTGTTTGATTTTCTGTAGGCATTCTGCAGAGATGCGGGACAGGGCAAGGAGACTGGGCTTTGGTCTGGCTTTTTTTTTGGATTGAGCAGATGACGTGGAAAAAGTATGTAAGAGTGGATGTTTTGCACCTGGTTAAGCATCCATCTAGCTTGCTGCTGTGTCTCGATACTGGCTGGGCTAGATAACCTATCATGTAAGTATAGGGTACACATTTTTCCAGATACACCCTCTCAGCTTCTGGCCATCTGCATCACATGTACTTTATGTATTAGGGGTCATAGTTTTGTGTTTAATACCTCTTGGTGGAAGTTTTTGTCCATAAAATTTGTTTAAGTGTTCTTAAAATGTAAGTAAGCATTTGTCATTAAAAAAAATGCAGTTAAACTGCATACTGTGTGGAAAAAACACCCTTCTTTTGTTTGTTTTAGAACTGCTACCTGATAGTATTATAATTCTTTTGTTATGAGAAGTGGTGCATGATTGTTGCCTTTTCAATTTGTCAATGCCACTTGTAGACTTTTATAGACTTTTATGAGATTCCTTCCCATCAGAATCTTGTAGTCTGTTTAAATGCTTGCATACAGAAAACATTCTACACTTCTTATTATCCTTTTTATTCGCTCCTGTTCCCTTTCCAGCTCTAGAGATGTAGATAAACTACTATCATGATGTAATGAACTTTTCTTCCTGTTCTTTTCTTAGCAGTTTCTGAAATTCTGTCTGCTTTCTGACTGCTACTGAGTACTAAATCACCATCTGCATGAGCTAATGTGCATAATTTTTTTTATTATAGGTTAAATACCTCTCTAAGATGCAGTAACCCACCAGCGTTAGAACCTACCACTATAAAAAACTAATGAGAAGGGGGGTTTCCTCCCTGCATTAATTTGCATTTACCGACATGAATTTCATTTACTGTTTTATCCGCCAGTTAACCAGTACTGTGAGTGATGGATTCTATTGAAATGATTTCTGCGTGAAGGCAAGATAGTGTTCTGCCAAGCTGTGGATGCTTTGAAGAGGGAGTCAGCTCAGTATAAGGGAACGTTGTGTCAGGGCTTATCATAGTTTTGTAGGATTGGAACTCTAAGTCCTCTAAAATAAATTCAGTCAAGAAATTCTCCTATTAAGCCTGTGCAATTCTTTGCCTTCTGCCACAGAGTCTTTGAAGAACTTAATGGGCAAAACCTGAGGTTTTGGAGAAGTAGTGACAGCAGGAAGGTGGAAGACCTGCCTTACTTATTTTCAGGGTCAAGGGCAGCAGAAGCATGGTTCCAGAAGATAAGATGATAAGAAGGAGAGGAAAAGAGACCTGGAATCACAAAAAAAAAAAAAAGGATAAAGGTTGGTCTCCACCACAAATCTGTTAACTTAGAAATACAGTATCTTGATAGCTGGATGACATTATGGTACTTGATTTGTTGATGACAGAGACATTCACAGAATATGTGAGCTGTGGTCATTGTGGTTCTGTGGATTTGTGGTGGTTTGACCCTGGCTGGAGGCCAGGTGCCCACCAAAGCTGCTCTGTCACTCCATCTTGTTAGATGGATGGGGAGAGTCAAAATATAACAAGAAGCTCCAGAGGACAAACACAAATAACAAATGCTCCCCCCCCCGCCTTCTTTCTCTTAGCTTTTATATCTGAGCTGATGTCATATGGTGTAGAATATCCCTTTGGTCAGTTTGGGTCAGCTGGCCCGGTTGTGTTCCCTCCAGAGATCTTGCCCACCCCTAGCTGACTGTTGGGGGCAGGGAATGTTGGAGAGACAGCCTTGGTGCTCTGCAAGCACTAGTCGGTAGTAGCCAAAACGCTGGTGTGTTATCAACACCCCTCTAGGTACCACTACAAACCACTGTTAGGGAAAACTAACTGCATCTCAGCCAGACCCAGTACAAGATTTTTGCCTTTTATTAACTAGCAACAGTGAAGCAGTTTCCCACCATGACTTCATGTAATGTTTCTTGTATGGATTTAAAGTTTCTGAGACAGCAATGGTACTTGGTTTTGCTTACTGTGTAGTGTTTTGGTCAGCAGTAGGAGTTAGACTCCTTGGTGCTGAGAGTGGGGACCTTCAAAGTGTTCCATGTTGCCTGTGCTTATTCAGCCTGCTTTAAAACTAGGATATGTGTCCTTAGGAATGCAGTACTTGGGCCTCTTGTGTAAGCCATGTGTCTGCTCACAAAATACAAAATGTGAAGAAAAATCTTTAAAGATGTCAAGTCTTCCTTCCCCTATAAATCATGAGTTTTACCCATGTGGAAACTAGTAAAGTCTTCAGTGAGCCACCAGATGTGTAGGGTTTTTCCGTCCATGTGTCGTTACCTTGGCTAGCGTATGGGTAATTGTTACCTTTTTGGGAAAGCAAATTTCAGTTATTGGTATTGCAAAAGAATTCAGTTCATTGTGGAATCACAGGGAGGTTGCATCTAGGAAAAAAACACTAAAGGGGACTACTTTCTAGCTAGTCTAAACATGAGTTTATCTCAAGGAGACAGAACAATCATTGAACATCGTCAACAGCAAACAATAGCAGCTTGGCTCAGATACTGAAGCAAGTGGAGTTACATTTGCAATAACCCTCTGTTGTGGCATCTTTGTGGTCACCTGAACAGTTTGAGGTGCCTCCATTTCCAAATGTTGTATTAATTTTATTTTTATTTTTAGGGAATTTATTTCTTGCTTTGATTTACTCTGTTAATTCTAGTTCTTTCAAGAGCTCTTTACAGCCTCTAGTCACGCTCTATTGTTATTTCTTTTAGATTAAGGCATCAGCAGCAGCATTAATCTTTTATATTATCAAAATATCTAAGATTTTTCCTTTAATTATTTTTTTTTTTGCTCGGAATGCATTCCCTTAAGGGATACTATAAAAGTATTCTTGTTTGTTTTTTTTTTACAGCTTTAACCATAACCTTGGTCTGCCTAAGTTACAGGAAGTATTTGGAATCATTTGTCTCTCGTGATTTCTCTCCTTCTTCTCTTTTCATGTATCTGATTGGTTCTTAGTCGATATCTAAGTTTTGCCTTCTTTTATGCTGCAGGTGCATTCATTCTTTGCTTTTAGCCATATGACAAAAGACCTCTCCTGTAATCTGTCTTTAGGCACAGACTGCAGAGTGGCTCAGGTTTTTGAACTCTATTCTGTCTCTTACTGTATCATATTAACATTGTCCTTGATCTCGCCTTACCAGTTTTATAGACACAGGAATGGCTTGTCTGGTGAACAATATGGTTAAACTCATTGATGAGTAATTCATCCTCCGCCATATTGCTATGTGTTGTACTTTTCTCATTAATTTCCCTAAGCAATTTACTCTGCATTGTCCCATTGTGAAAACAAAGTACTCTTGAACTTCAGTTCAACTTCTTTCCATTAAGTGTGGGGTTTTTTAAAGTTTTGATATCATAATTTGGCTAGCCATGACAACTTTTGTGCGCCAGATAAAAAAGCAGTCAACAGCCTGTTTCATTTCAAGATGATAGTCTTGCTTATCTTCTTCCAAAACCCTGTATGTAACTCTTTAAATAGAATACTTTGGAATTTATGGTTCTCATTCATGTTATACAAGCTCTGTTTTTTATATGCTCTAGCTTAAGTGACATAATCCTCTTGTAGACATTGCATCTTGATGTTATCTTGCTATCAGTTCACTATAGGCCCAGATGCAACTGTCTGTATCAGATTTCTTTTGCTTGTAGTAGCTGGGGATTTTTGCAGTTTCGCATAGTGGTTGTCCACTGTATACTTGGATTCATTTCACTCAGCTCATTCTCATTTCCTCCAGAAAGTTCAAGTCTGCATCTCCCAGTGGTCTTTCTCTGTTTCTGTTGTATATTGTAGTTACAGCCAGGTCTCTTGTCAGTGCGGTATTCCTCATTTATTCTCTAAGGATGTTCCATAGTTGGCCCTTTCTACTCGATTTGACTGGAAGACAGTCAACTGCTGTCAGAAATGAGGTCTCTTAAAAGTGTCTCACACTTAGCTGGTGCTCAGGATGTGATTCGTTAAACTAGGTGCACCTGTTGTCGTTCAGTGGAGTCAACAGCTCATTCCTTATCTTCCAAATGGAGATGTTAATATTGATTTGCATGTGGAAAATGCTTCCTTTTCCTTTGAACTGAGTATAAATAGAGAACTGTATGCTGCAGGAAGTTTTTAAAGATATGTGAAATGTATCCCAGGGATATCTAAGTATCCACCAGGGGAATTTCTGCTTAGGAACCCATAACTTACCCCTCTTCTACTAGAGACATTGAATAGACAACAGTTTTCTTTTGTTTTTCCTCCTAAAATACCATTCTGTATTTGATTTTAGAAATGAAGCATGGGGCACAGCAGTCTTTCCCTCAGGAGTTGGACACTTTTCAAGGTTATTTCTAGAGATGGGAAGCAAGAGCAATGATTACAGCTGGTGCATCCATCATCATGGGCCAGTTGGCAGTTCCCACCTTAGATAATGTTAACCTTATCCAGAAGACTTGCTCCCAGTAGCCCTCTCTTCTATCATTACTGGATAAATACCCCATCCATCCTTTTAATAAAGCTGAAACAACAGAGCTTTACTGCTTGACAGTAGCAAGGCTAACATTTCAAATGTGGCACTTCATGGGTATGTGCAGTAGTGTTTAGCTAGTTAATCTAATACGTAAATTAATATTATGTTTATTGATTTTAAGTGTCTTGATTTCTGTAGCTTATTCTCATTTGTTGATCATGGTTGTTAACATTTAAATTTTTGGGAGATGGGAGACTGAGGAGAAGAGATATGGGTTGGTGAAAATCACTCAAAGTGCCCTGTTGCACCTTTGAGTGCATTTAATTACCACAGCGATTGTGGGTTAAAATGAAGCAGACACTAGCAGAGTCATTTGACCAGAGTCATCGAAGGATGCTGGGTAACAAAACTGTCAGTGTTTCGAGTTTTGAAGGAATTATTCTTTTCAGATAGTTTGTAAAGTTACTTACCTTATAATGTTGCTCAATGATAAAGTTTTATATGTTGATTACTATGGAAATAAAAAATACTACTCCTCCTATTGTTTTCCCTTAAGTACTTCCTTAGCTGCACTGATTCTTAAAAGAATTGGAATAGGCTTTGAATTTTCATTCTGCACAACTCCTGGTTTCAAAGTGTATTTAAGGCAGAAAACTCTTTTAAGCATTACAGAGTTCAGAAATACCTTCCTCCTACCTAGCAGTCCAGTTGTCACTAGTAAGTGCTAACTTTTTAAACTAAGTACAGTTTCCTAAACGTCTGAAAGAAATGTTGCTTTTATTACCCAAAGATTGATAAGTGTTCAGTTGGACTCCAGCATGTGTTTTGCATAAACTTACTTCATATGTGCAGCATCCTTTTCATTCTTATACCTTGTTGCTAAGAGGCTTCCTCAGTTTTTGGTCCATTTTCTCACTCTTCTTTTTTATTAATATCCTGTCTCATATTAGTTTCTTGTTTCCACTTCTGTAGTGCACTATGTTTCAGCATAGTCAATAGGTGATTTTTGCTGAAAGACAGTTTTACTGCTTTTGGAATAAGTTTTAAAACATATTTTCGTGGGTTGGAAAGCCCAGTTTGTCACATTTAGCCACTTGAGTCAATGTACTCTGATTTCTAGCATGATTCAGTCAAGTTCCCAAAGATCAAGCTATTAAGTGGAAACACCTTAATGAACTCACGAATTTTCAAAGTTTTGTATTACGCTGAAGACACAGTGTGCATTGTGGTAATGAAAATCATTGCTTTGCTGGTTATTTAAGCTTCAGGACTGCACAAGATTGACTCCTGTTTTTCAAAATCTATTCTATACCTTTCTTCAAAGACACAAAAAGGCTGTACAACATGAGAGGTTACTCTGGTGGAATGTGGCTAATCTCATGAGAATTTATCAAAAAAAAAGGACCCATTCTATCACATCTTGTGAATCTCATCATACATGGATCATATATTTTGTATGTGCCATGTATCATATATATCTTATATTAGGTATCGTATCCAATATCAGATATTGTATCCTATATCGTATAATATATATGCATTGTGTATATCACATATTCCATATATCATATCTGCACTACATCATCATATATATCATATACATTGTACACATATCTATAATATATATCATCATATACCATATATATATATACGCATGTTAGTACAATCATATCATATCTCCAGATATATATCACTTATATATCATAGAATCATAGAATGGCCTAGGCTGGAAGGGACCTTAGAGATCATCTAATCCAACCTCCCTGTTATGGGCAGGGACGCCTCTCAACTAGATCATGATACTCAAGGCTCTGTCCAACCTGGCCTTGAACACCTCCAGGGAGGGGGCAGCCACAACATCTCTGGGCAATTTATTCCAAAGTCTTGCCACCCTCGTACTGAAGAATTTCCTCCTAAGGTCCAATCTAAATCTATTCTCCTTCAACTTAAACCCATTTCCCCTTGTCCTATCGCTGGACACTCTTGTAAAAAGTCCCTCCCCAGCTGTCCTGTAGGTTCCCTTCAGGTATTGGAAGGCAGCTATTAGGTCCCCCCGAAGTCTTCTCTTTTCCAGACTGAACAATCCCAGCTCCGGCAGCCTGTCCTCGTAGCAGAGGTGCTCCAGCCCCTGGATCATCCTTGTGGCCCTCCTTTGAACACGCTCCAACAGATCCACGTCCCTCTTATGGTGGGGGCACCAGAACTGGACGCAGTATTCGAGGTGGGGTCTCACAAGAGGGAAGGTGATCTGTCATGTCTATATCTTGTCTATAATATCTCATATATGTGGATTATATATGATATCTCATATATCTACATCTATCATATATAATATATATCTATCATAT
>NW_009724008.1:0-933 GCF_000703405.1 Apaloderma vittatum | reverse complement strand
CCCCTGCGCGGCCCCCGGGCGTTCGCCCTGCCGACTTCTCACCGAGTCCGGCAAGCGGGACTTCCAGTATTTCCTTTGGCAGAGGAGCCTCCAGCCTAATTATCGCGCTCTTACGTCATTTTTTGTTAGTCTAAGCTAAGATTTCCCTGACTCGTTCTCACCCTAATGCTTCTGGTTTTGCTCTGCATCTTCGTGTGTGAGCGTTCTCCCTCCGGCAGACACCTGCGGGTGCCAGCAGCCCTCCTGTTGCCTCCCCTCTCCCCGGCGTGTGGACACGAGTTCATGTTTCTGTGCACCTACCGGGGCCCCAACCCTCCAAGGGTTTTGCTCTCATGCTCCGAGCGAGCGTGACTGTTGGTTTCGACATGAACCAAGATTTCACTGCGAGGCAGCGGCTTTGCTGGAGACCAGGAGTGTGGACGCGCCGTGCCTGCTGCAGGCAGCTCCTCCCTGCTTCTCTCCTGTCGAGCGTCGCTGAGAGCTGGGTTCTGCAGGGCAGGGGGTCATCTGGATGCGCTTTATTGCCACAGCAAATGCAGGACTCACCCATGAAGGTGCCTCAAGAGCTCTACTCTCTCTGCAGCGTCTCCCGCGGCAGCTCCCCAGCTCCTCCTGCCACACGCGGAAGCACGGGTCAGATGCCTGTACCAGAGGAGCAAATGGTAGTGATTTTGTTCCTCTTGTTTCTTCACATTGCTCCCAACAGAAGGGTCCCACTAGCAAAGCACTGAAGACGTTGCCCGTTGTCATCTTCTGACAATTGGCTGAATGAGAGCAAAGCTGGGAGAGCAAAGCCGGAGACGCCCTGGTGCAGATGCCGTGTGCGGGGCTGGGCACGAGTGGGTGCAGAGGAACGTGAACAGTCATCCTCTCCTCATGGAAACAACCTGGGGAGTCACTTGTGGTCTCCAGCCCACGCCAGAGCTTGGGGCA
>NW_009724007.1:0-2366 GCF_000703405.1 Apaloderma vittatum | reverse complement strand
ATTTAACTCCGTTGACCACAACTCTTTGGACACGACTATCCAACCAGTTTTTCACCCAGCAAAACGTACATATTCAGTAGAAGCCAAAGATCTCACGAGCAATAATCAGAAACTCACATAAACACCAAAACCACAATGCTGAGAAGAATAGCAAGCAACACTCTCTCTTCCCAAATCTGAGAATTGCTTTTGTTCGTGGCTGGAAAAATCCTCCCCCAAGTTGTTATCTAGCAGAATATTTCATTTAATATTCATTTAATATTTCATTTAATACAGGGACTCCCCCCCATCCCCCCTTTAGAAAATTGTGACTTTTCTATTCAACCTGAAAACTGAAAATCTTTGGGCAAAAGAAGACCAAATGCAGAGGATGGTGGGTGCAAACTGCTGAACTCTGATTTGGTGCAGTTTTTCTTTGCCTAAACCAAAAACACACAGAAAACCCCAAACCTCTTCATGTTTCCATAGCTCAATAAACCAATGAAGAAAACTCAGACAGCTGGAAAGATGCATCCCAGATAGGAGCTCCTGGACCTCTTCTCATGGGAAAGCCAGGTATTTATTTAAATACAGGACTGCATTGCAACAGACACAGGGAAATGTCAAAATGTTCCACAGATAGGAAGAGGAATGAATACAATTGTCTCTGCAGCCTGCGCAGAATGAATAACTTACAGCCCGGACTAAGTAAAAGTCCTAACAGAGCGAGTCAACGCAAAGCACTGCTAAATCGGTGTTTACAGAGGAGAAGAGCGCTTCGTGCCTTGGCCAAAACGTCTTCGAGCAAACAGTGTAAACTGAGAGCTGACAGTGCGGGTAGCAAAGAAAAACTTAACATATAAGTCTAAAAACACGAGGAGGAATAGTGAGAACTGGGCAGCAGACGTGCCTTCCCCTGAATGTGGTCATATGGAAATGAGGCGTCTTGACTTAAGTAGTTATAGGAGAGACGGGTGTTGCTGGTGCTACTCTCTCTCTTCCAGCAAATTTAGTCTTAAAACCTCAATTTTGAATGGCTGAAGTTAGACGAGTGATTACCCTCCTGTATGCTGCATGAATGATTTGCAGCAGAGCATAGGGGTATGATGAATTAAAGTCTTTGAAAATTCCTGCTTGAAACCATCTGAGAACTCCTTTCCAACTGAGATGCATTTTGATGATAGCAGCATTTAGCATTTGTTGTCAAATAACACCTAAAACCTGGAATTAAATTTTGGGGCATATAGACTTGTATAGTCCTGCCAACTCCCGTTATAATGCCTTTATTTATTTTCTCTTTCCTAAAAACAAATGGGAGAGCTTCAATAGTCAAACTAGTTTTGTTCAGTTGGCCAAGACTGTCAGTTTTAAAAATAATATAAAAAAAAATACTTAAATTGGGGGAAAAACTGCAGAAAGTTCTCTAAAAAGGGACAGAATAATTTTAGAAATCAGCTTTGGAACTGGCTGGATTCTGAAAATCTCCAAAACTAAAAATAGAAGGAAACAGATGATTTTTTTTTTCACTTCCTTTAATTATTTTCTCTTTTCTTTCCATCTCACTTTGGGGTCACTTCTAAGTTTACATCCAGTCTATGAGCCTGTGCACAGTAAATATTTTTGCTGTTATTCTTGACTAACTGACAGCCCTGGGCAATATCCAAGCACAACCACAACAAACCCTAGTAAGTCAAAAATGAACATGAACACCAAAATGCCCCGGAGCAGCCTCAGAGCAACGTCCTCACCAAACTGAGTCCTGCCTCTGGGACAGTCACCTGTATGAGATCCCCAAGCCATAGAGCTTCTGGGGCTTTCCAGGGCAGGAGTGAAGCCCTCGTACAGGTGTCTGTCTCTGCTGTAAATACATTTTGGGGTGTGCAAACTGGAGAATTGGCTCATCACTAACCGCACCTGCCTTTTTGCACAGCTGTGCTGTCTACGTGCTGATGGCACCCTATGGATGTAATGCAGAGGAACATCGCAGCAGCACCACAACCCAAACCAGAGTCCCTGGGTGAGGAAGGTGGAAATTTTTTGACCCTTTGACTTTAGTGATGGGAATGACAATGACAAGAGCAGCATAGGTCTCAGCACAGCCCAGCCACTTCCTGGCGGCTTGGCTTGTGGAAAGGTTTCTGTTTTAGACTTACCAGCTGCTTGGCATTTGGGAGTACTGCAGCGTCGATCAAAGCCGGATGAATTAAAAAAAAAAAAAAGAGGAAGGAAAAAAAAGGGAGAAACCATGATGAATTCATCCTTCACTGTGGCATTAACACAACCCCAGTCCCGTCCCTCTCCTCCTCGTCAGCAGTGAAAAATGCCTCCTCTCTGCCAACAATTACCTGTTTCGGCTCAACTCTTTGAACGCTGGCCCTTCTGTAAAT
>NW_009724006.1:0-3317 GCF_000703405.1 Apaloderma vittatum | reverse complement strand
GGCATGGGAAGAGCAGGGCGAGGAAGCCCTCGCCTCGGACGTGGGCGAGCGCATGGGTTAGCGGGCGCGTGCCGCCGGCTGAAGCGAGGCAGCCTGGAGCGCTGAGGAGCGACGTGGATTCACAGGTCTTGTTTCTTCCAGTGCTGGGAGCCTAGTGCTGCTGTAAGATGCTTTGATAAGCAGTACGAGTACAAGGGCAGGTGCTGCCACCGGTGGCAGCCCCCTTTCCCCTTCCCGAGGACCTCGAGGCCTGGCTGTGCCAGGACCCCCCGCTGGGCCACAGCAGAGCAAGCCCAGCTCGGTGGGACCGAACCCCTGCACCCTGTTGCCAGCTTCACCTTCCTGGTGAAGTCCCTAGAGCGACTGGGGACCTCATGGGTGGCCCCAGTAGACCGCATGGACGTCACCAAATCTGCCCAGCTCTCGCGGGAGCGTTTGTGCTCCTGCAGCTGTGGGACCCCATGGCACGGGCAGCTTGCAGGGAGAGTGCTGTCGCTGGCACTACCAAATCGTCATGGCATTTGCCAACTCCTGCTCTTGCTGCCAGATCGTTTCCCACTCCTTAGAGTGCTGGAGGCAGCAAACAGCTGCTCCTGCTCTGCTGTCCCATCATCCAGCATCCCATGCAATGTGTGCAGCCACCAGGCGAGCTGGCCCCTGCAGCTGCTGGGGCAGCATCAGGGTACTGAGTAGCGTGCTGCAGTGGCCCTGCCACACACAGCCACCAGTGCTCCCTTGTCCTGCTGGCACAGCTGCTGCCTGGAGAGGGGTAAAGCCCCCCTGTCCCCTCCTCACTAGCCTCTGTTGCAGGGGAAAAGCTGGTCTCTGAATGCAATGGCACAGAGGACTCCGTCTGTGCCCACTGTGAGAGCGGACACTATCAGAAGGGCTGGACCAAGGAGAGGCATTGTGCCCCCCACGATATCTGTGAAGACAGTAAGTGCTCTCTGTGCCTGCTGGCCATGGCCTGTGGGAGTGGCAGGGGCTGGTGTCCCCCCAGGCTCACCCACCCTGCGTCCTACCTTACCCACACTTCCTTTGCCCAGATGTTGGCCTCGTCGTGAAGACACAAGGGAATGCGACGCACAACACGGTGTGCCAGTGCCGGGCCGGCATGCACTGCTCCGACAGCAGCTGCCAGACCTGCGTGGAGAACCAGCCCTGCCCGCGCGGCTTCGGCTTTGTGGCAGGTGAGTCCACCCAGCTCCTCCCTCTCAACGGGACTGATGCCCTGACAGCATCAACCTCAGGTCCTGCAGGAAAAGGGGGACTCCCAGCAAGGTGCCCCCAGCAGGGCTTTGGAAGAGCTGTGCCTGGCAGCGTTGCCACAGGGAGTGCTGCTCACCTGAGCCCCACAGCCCCGCGCACTGACCTTCCTGCAACTCTGCTCCTCTCCAGCCAAGGCCATGGCCCAGATGTCGTCCCCCTGTGAGCCTTGTGCAGAAGGCCCCTTCTCCAATGTCTCTTCTAAAACCGAGCCGTGCCATCCCTGGACAAGGTATTGTCTGAGTGCTGGCCACACCCTTCACCCATCGCCAGCTGTGCCCAGTCTCACTGAGCATGTCCTCTGCTGCCAGCCTCTGTAGGGGACTTGGGGACTGGGCAGCTGGAATGGTCTCTGGGGGACACAACACCAGGCTGGTTTAGGGCAGGAGCAAGAGGTGCAGAGTTCTGAGGGTGGCGAGGCCCAGAGTGGCATGGCTGAGCTTGAGGCAGATATCCAGGTGCTTGTGGTTGTCCCTCAGCACATGCGTGGGGTGTTGGCCCTTCCAGGGACATCCATGTTCGTGTCTGTGCTGGAGAGCAAGGGATGAGAGGCGACAGGGATCCCTCATGCCCGGTACAGGCTCTCCCTCCCAATATGTTCCTTTGCTGTGATCATCAGCTGAGGCACCAGCCCTGTCCGTGGGGAGTCTGGCTTCAAGGATGCTGTAGTCTGGCAGGTCATCCCTGTCTTTAGAAAGCTGCTTGAGGGTTAATTGCACTCCCTGGTAGAAACGTGAGCCTTATTTCTGGGCTGAATTAGTCTTGCTTCAGCTGCCAGCCATTGGATTTCACTTTGCTTTTATCTGTGCCCAGAAATTACCTCCGCACGGAGCCACTTGTAGCCTGTCATCGAGTCATCTCTGAGCTGTTCTCCGATAGCTGCAGTGCCTGAGCCCCAGGGTCTCCCTGACTGGGCAGATCTCAAATATCTGCTCCCTCCTGCCCCTTGTCCCCTGACTTGTTTCCATCTTCATTAGTTTCAGACCCTGGGGTGGGGCCCAGCTCTGTACCTGGTGTCCCTGTCACGCAGCACGGGGTCCCTGGCCACTCGCTCTGTGTGGGACACTTTCTTGCGCAGCTCTGGTGCCCACCCAGCCCCAGCCATTACCATCAGGGACTTTCCGCAGGCTCAGGCTGCTGCTGTGGTTACATGGTCTCATTATTTCCTGCAGCTGCGAGGAAAAGGGGCTGGTGGTGAAAACAAAAGGGACTAACACCTCAGATGTGGTCTGTGGTAAGTGCCTGGTGCCCTGGGCTGGGCCAGCGCAGAGCAGAGATCTCTGGAGCTGCGGCTCCTGCAGTGCTCGGAGGAGCTGGCCTGGTCCCTGGTTTTGGGGGAGTCGGGGGTCTGACAGCACTGCTGGTGTGATGGCTTCTTGCTCCTCTCTATCCCCATGGGACGGTCCTGGAGCAGGGGCAGCTCAGGGCACTCAGCATCCCAGGGTGCCTCACTAAGCTCGTCTCCCTCAGCAGAGTTGGGCAGGCGTTCCTCGCTCTCAGTGCTCATCCCCATCACGGCTGCCATTGTCACGTGCCTCGTGGGCATCTGCATCTACTGCCTGGTGCATGCAGGTGAGGGCTGGGGCACGGGAGGCAATGCCTTGGCCAGAGGGGCCGAGCGGGGAGGACAGCAGCAGCTCTGCGGAGAATGGGTCAGCCCTTCTGGTGACATCCCCAGGGCATGGCTCCCTGCGCCCGGGTCAGTGGGCCCTGTCCTCTGCAGTGCACATTTGTGCTTCTGCAGCCTAAACTGGGCCAGGTCCTCCAGGTCCTGGAGGAAAGCGCTGGAGCCTCGTGGGTCCAGCTCAGCTCCCTGCTGTGGAGCCCATCCTGGCCGCAGCAGCAGCGTGAGGCGAGCTGCAAGACCCATGTCCAGCAGCACCAGCCCTGGCTCTGACCAAAGAGTTTGCCGCAGGGCAGGGCAGGAGCACTCCACTTGACTGTTGTCTTCTCTGTCCCTCTTTCTCTCCAGATCCCAAGCGACGCCCGCGGGAGCAGGTGAGTGCCCAGAGCCCTTCTCCCACGGTGGATTGGGTTCTGCCCACGTGTGG
>NW_009724005.1:423-672 GCF_000703405.1 Apaloderma vittatum | reverse complement strand
CCGCGCACCGCACCCGCCCGTTCGCCCCCGAGTCCCGGTCCGACACGCTCAGCAGCGCCACCACCGTCCCCACCGCCGCGTCCTCCGGCACCGGCACCGACAGCGACGTCACCCACACCTCGGGCGCGTTGTCGTTCACGTCCAGCACCTCCAGCTCCACGCTGCAGTGGCCCGACAGAGGAGGCACTCCATTGTCTCTCGCTTCAATCCGAAAATCAAAAATATTGACGTCTTCGAAGGCCACGGGGC
>NW_009724005.1:0-236 GCF_000703405.1 Apaloderma vittatum | reverse complement strand
CGCGTTGTCGTTCGCGTCCAGCACCGAGACCCCCAGCTTCATCGTGCCCGACAGAGACGGACGGCCCCCGTCACTCGCCGTCACCACCAAACGGTGTACAGGCTGCGTCTCGCGGTCCAGAAGTTTCATTAATACGAGAAATACAGAGACTTTGTTTTCGTCTTTGGATTTTACTTCCAAACCGAAATGATCGCTGGGGCTGAGTGTGTAGGAGAGCTGCGCGTTAGAGCCGACAT
>NW_009724004.1:0-2676 GCF_000703405.1 Apaloderma vittatum | reverse complement strand
GTCTCGCAGAGGATGACGATGTCTGTGAGCGGCAAGAAGCCTGTGCGCACCACGGCCGCAGGGAAATGGTCAACAATGGGTGAGGTTGAGGCAAAAACTAACGGAGGTGTTACTGACAGAAAACTTTGCCAGGGAAATGCTTTCTGCTGCCGGGCCAGGCAGCCTTGCACCCAGCAGCCATGCTGCTGCAGAATTCGCTTGCAACACAGCGGTCTCACCAAATAAGCAAAACATTGGAAGACCTGGGCTTACAGCGGTGACCTCTGTAGGGCAGCAGCGGGCAGGGGGACATGCTGGTGCGGGGCGTGGAAGGCCAAGGACCTGCGGAGGCCGGCTGGTGTGCTTACAGCCGGGCTTGGGCACCTCACCTGAGCAGAGTCCTCTCCAGAAGGTGCGAGAAGCGTCCCACAGCCGGTCTGTCAGGCTGATGCCAAAAGGCAGGTGAGGTTCGATGCTGCAAACTGTCCAGGCGATGCCAGAAAATCACCGTGTGGCACCAGTAAAGGGAGGATGGAACGTGGAGTCATGAGCACAGTGAGGCTCAGTGTGATGGCAGTCATGCTGGCTCTTGAGCAGGACATGAGTTATTGTCTATGCAGAATTAATAATATGAACAATTGTTAATTTCTGGCAAAAAATCTCTGACCGAAATACCGTATCTCCTGTGATTACTGCTATTGGTTACATTTTCTTAAGTTTCCAGTGCTCTTTAGAGTAAAAGTTATGGCTAGATTTTAGAGCTCCAGCACCAAAAAATTCCCATCAGGTTACACTTTTTAATCCAAGTTGTGCCTTATAACGACTGTAAGGAAACACATGCAGATGAGCCATTGTTAAACACTGGGTCAAATTTATAAGGGCTTAGGAGGAAATGAGATCCCAGATTTTCATTTGAACACCATGACTGATAAATCTGCTAGATTTTGAGATGGCTGCATTACTCACAAGTTGTGGAGCCCCAGTGAGTTATGCAGTTCTTCCCAAACAAGTAACAATAAAATGTTTATAGCACCCAAAAGCATCATATATTGTGTTCAAACCATTTATTTTGTTTGATATTTTCCTCTTAAAAGTCTGCTTCTGATTTTCATCTTTTCATGGAGGCTAGTAACTCCAGAAACAATGATGTCATTCTTATGCACAAAATTCAGCTACATCCAGAAGCGCAGTATAAACTGAATTTAAAGGTTTGAAATCTATATTATGGTTTGGGAAATACAGGCATATACATGAAGTTTACATGCATGGTTGGACTACACACTGCAGCATAAAAACCACAAAGTATATTTTAAGATTGCAACATGCTTGCCTGTGGTTATGAATGTATAAATATTTAGAAATGACAGAACTACAAAGAAATCGGTTAATTCCAGTTACATGAGCTATTTCTTGTTAATTGTTTTAACTGTAAGATATAAAATATTTTGGCCTTTTTCTTTAGTTATGCAGATGGAGATATTCCAGTGGATTTCGTTACTGATTTATATTTGTGGTAAGTATAGCGCCTGTTAGCTTGTGAAAAAACATACTAAAATATGATCCATGAAATATAAACAGACCACGGAGGAAAACACGAAGTTATGGCTGAAAATCTGCTGTTTTCTCTCCTGCAGCACCTCCCCTCTAGAAGCGAGGGACAGGGAACACGCTGGAAGCGTGGGGAAGGCCTGTGCCTTCCTGCTCTACACCCCTCCGCAGGGACAGGACATTCTGCCTGAGGAGACACTGCAAAACCAAAGCTCTGGGATCAACACTTTCATTTTTACCAAAATGCTGTGGAATCCTTCTCTGCTAATTCTATATACTGCTCGTAAATGCTGGTATTTCAAAGGTGCTTATAGGAATGACTCACCTAAGATGATCACTTAAGCAAATACTTAAATCAATCCCCATTTATACTCAGGGTAAAATTCCATGGAAGACAGTGATAGAGCAGTTCTCTGCTGCACAGGGAGTTAAACATCAAGTACTGCATCGGTGCTAGTTTAGACCAGCATGTTTTTTATGAGAGAAGAGTAAGGTCTTCTTATCAGAGAAGATCTGAGTAGAGTTAAAAGAACATGATCTACACTTTCCCTGACCTCTCCATTGGAAACAACCATGGGATGAGATGATTTGTTTCTGTTGCTCCCTGCTGCTACTGCCTGCTTATCCTCTGAGTTCACCTAGACCGTGCGTTCAGCCGTTATTTGGCTTTCCAAGCTGAATCTTCCACTCTCAGGCTAGACCTCCCTAGGCTTTCCTACATCTCCTCCAGGGTTCAGCACAGTAGGCCTGACTTACTCCGGGAGCAGAACTCTGCTTCCTGTGAGGCAGTGAGAGTGACAATCTGCAGTCACCGAGTTGCCTGAAAACTAAATGTTTATGTAGAACAAAAGCATTTTAGTGGAAAACAAACTTTGTATTTTTATCTCTAACCCTATGGACTGGGGGAGATACATTTCAGATTCGCTCTCTCTGCATTTTTCTAGGCAAAGGCAAACAGAAGACCCTCATTTGCCCACTGAAAATGTTCTTGGCTGCTTTGGTGTCTATCTGATCCTGTATTGGGTTTGCTTGGCCAGATTTTGGGGGCGAGGCTGTAGGGGTGGCTTCTGCAAGAAGCTGCTACAAGGTTCCCCTGAGTCTGATAGAGCCAATGGCGGCTGGCGCCCAAAAGGGAGGCCGCGGCCGGCC
>NW_009724003.1:3360-4875 GCF_000703405.1 Apaloderma vittatum | reverse complement strand
TGCTGCTGCCCAAGAAGACCGACAGCCACAAAGCTAAAGCCAAGTAAACTTCCAACGAACGACCCAAAGGCTCTTTTCAGAGCCACCCCCGTGTTCCTAGAAAGAGCAGGAACACTTGAGTCTATTAATACATGCTTTTCCAAAAGCTGTGCTGCTTAGGAAGCTTTTGGATGTTGGGGAAAGGTCTCTGATGCATAAGTTTATGCATGTTTTCAGCTTTCTTTTAACGATCAGTGGAGGTCTCTCCAGATTTCTTTCTCGAAGAAGTCTATTACTTATGTAAACGTTTCTTTTTTTGCAAAACCAATAAAAAGCAGTAGTTACGGTTGGTGGGATCAGTCACGGCAACGCGGCGTATAAAAGAGAACACGGCCAGGGTGGGCTTGGCTTTTCCGGTAGGGGGGAAACACGATTGATCCCAGCAGAGGTGGGCGGTAGGTATCCCCCCCGCGGCGAGGGGCGGGGCCTCAACCGACCAATGGGAGGGGAACGCGCGGTTTTCAAACCCGGGACGTGTCTCCCTTCCCTCCCGGCACAGCTGGACCTTTTTCCGTGGGTGGAAAAGCGCATCCGAGTGCCCGGTGTTGTGTAGTGTTTCGGTTTTATTTGTTTCTTTGTTTGTTTTGCGATTTACGAATTTCAGGCAATGATGAGAGAATTGTATCCCACCAAGATGCTGTCCCTTAACTATCTCAGGACAGTTTCCAAAGAGGAGCATCATCTGAGTGATGGGGGGGCTGCAATATCTAACGGAGGATCATGAGTTAAAAAACAAAACAGGCTCAAGTGTACGTGAGTTCCTAGAGAAGCAGTAGGAAAAGTCATGCCTACTCGTGGCAGGGGATCATCGTGTACGATTCTAGACCTGAACTAATGATTAAGATTTTTTTTATCCATCCTGACATCTTGGGTGGTGTTAAAACGCACTGTTTATTCTGAAAAATAAAAATAAAAATCCTTTCCTCTTACAGTATTGCATCGCAGATGCTGCCTTCTTCATCTTACCCCTGCTCTTCAGTGCCTTATTTTTTTGGACTTGGCAGAGCTTAGGTCACGGTTTGAGGGGCTCTTCACTGTGGCCGCCTCTGATTTCTTGGGGCTCTTAAGCTGCCTGAGAGTGGGAGCTCCTTTTGTCCGCCGTGGAGCCGGATGCGCCCTTGGTGACCGGGTCGGTGACTCCGGGGCCGCGAGCTTTCGAGCAGCCCTCCGTCACATTCGCCTCCTTGGGGACGGGGACCGGAGCAGTGGGCAGAGGCTCGAACGTGGTCAGAGACCGGTTTCGAGAGGAGTGGGGGATGGAGAGAAGCCAGTGTTTAAAGGGAGGAGCCTCTCCGCCATTGGTGCTTCGGGGAGTCCGTCCCGCTGGAAGATAGCGAAGGCTGCTCTGTTTACTCGGAACAGAATAAGCTTGTGGTTTTCTTCCCCTGTAAGAGACACTCCTCTGCCAGGCTGATAGAGGTATAGCAGGTTCTTATCTCTTTTTCTTTCTGGGATATTTTAAGCGGAAGAAAAAAT
>NW_009724003.1:0-3336 GCF_000703405.1 Apaloderma vittatum | reverse complement strand
AGGAATGCACCGCTGGGAGCTGAGAGCCCCCGACTGGGGACTGGGGAGTTTGTTAAGTGTCATTTGAAATAAGAGGTGAGCAAAATTGCGCTGCTTTTTGCAATGTCATCCCTTGGGAGGCAGGGAACCGAGGTACTGTAGCGATGTGTTCATCGAAAATGTTTTTCAGACACAGGGAGGTAACGCGGGAGTGCCCGGCTGAAACGCTACTTGGAAACGAGAATTGCAAGACATATTGTAAACGGTACTTGCTCCTTACACAATTTTTAATGTGGGGTTTGTTTTTTCATGGAAAACAGAGAGAGGACTTTTTTTTAATCATCCCTATCTTGTTGAAAGAAGTGCTATTAGGCATTGGTCACCCACTATTCTGAAATTCGAGGCTTAGAACTAGGTGTAAATCGTTTGAGGATTACTTTATGATTAATAATCTCCTTTTATTTAATGTGGTATATCAAGAAAAATAACCTATTTGTGGATGTTCAGAGCACTGGTACAGGCTGCCCAGAGAGGTTGTGGAGTCTCCTTCTCTGGAGACTTTCAAAACCCGCCTGGACGTGTTCCTGTGTGGCTGCCCTAGGGGATCCTGCTCTGGCAGTGGGATTGGACTAGATGATCCCTTCCAACCCCTGACATTCTGTGATTCTGTAAGATGTTTAGTAAAGGGGAAGAGATTACATGGGTCTGACACAAAGGAGTGATTTGCAGAAGGTCCTGATTGGGCCATTTGAAAATACTGTGTTTGGAAACGGAGGCCTCCCAGGCTTCATTTTTGCCCTCAGAAACCCACTACAATGATGGGGTATTTTTTCTCTTTTTCAGGAGCACTGGTCACACTGCAGTGCCTAAGAAGGAAATGTGTCTAAGTTGCTTTTCTTGTAAATTAGGAGAGGAGGTTTTTCCCCCACTGATGTTTGAAAAACCACTCAATATCACACATATTCTAATATTTTATTTTCTAATGATGTAAAGACAGCTTGAAATCTAGTCTGCAGTATTATTTCTTTCTATTATCTTTTTTTACTAGAAAGTAGTTATACTCAATAATGGTAAATCACAAAATCTTTGCCTTTCTAGCCATGTTTTGCTCTTGAGATGGTGCATATAAAGAGCTCAGTTTCCTTTCATAGCACTTTAGGACTAATGTTCTGTTTTCTGTGCCATCAAAGTATTTTCATTATGCACTTTAACATGATTTTATTAGTACAGGCAAACGGATGAGTTCCACGTACCAAATCATCTTTTTCTTCAGCTGAAATATGACTACAACTTTTTCATACAGTTACTGCATATGGTTCTGCTTCTTTATTTCTCTCGCCTAACCACCACATTTAAAGGCGACTTGTCACAATGATTGTAATAAATGAACATATCTTGTTTGCATACCATAGTTTAAAAAAGCTGAACAAGAATAAAATAGACTGAGAGAATTGGAATATAATACCTAGTTACTTATGTGACATGAGAATTTAAAAAGATTAATAACAAGGGGTTTTTTAGGTTCAGATGCTAAATTGATAATAAATCTGGATGGCTACACACATTTGTGTCCAATTATTCAGACAGCCTAAATTTTCAAACAGATTTTTATATAAAGGGGGAGGACCATGTATTTAAAAACCGTGCATCACAGATGATGATGGTCATGAAAAAAAAAAATTATGTCATGGATGATGTCAATTATTTTTGGAATTTACGTCCACAAAAAATACATCCTTATGCTTTAAAATGATACCTATAGCATTGATAGTGCAATCTCTCAGATAGCCTTTTCTTGAATTAACGTCATTCAACCTGTACTTACTTTACAGGTTTCTTTTTCCATTAAATACCTTGAGATAATAAGCAAGGTAATATTAAAAACAAAAACAAAGCAAACAAAAAAACCCCAAACATCCCCCCCCCAAGATCAATATACGTGTTCAGTTGAGGAAACTTTCACAATTATGCAGCCAAAAAAATAGAACCTAGTGAAGTGTTAAAAAATACATTCACAGTTAAATAACTTTGTCATAGTGACAACAACCTATGGGAAACGTCCTTCAGTGTTATTTTCATTTTTAAAAGTCTTATTTAGGTATTTCTTAAAAAAAAAAAAACTAAACCACACCTATGTGATTGCTCTGTAACAACCTGATACCGAATAGCAAACAATCCTTGTCCAAAATTCCTCCTTAAGGAGCCTTCCTCTGTCTTACAGGAATCTGTGGTTTATTTTATTCCTTCCTCCTCCACAACTTTCAGTAGGAGAAGTTGCTTTTATGCTACTGTATTTACAAGAAATGTAGGCACATTTTAGAGCATCTGTACAAAAGGGAATGGAATTATTTGCCTGCTACTGAAAGTATCTCCAACTGTGGGCTATTCTTTGTAAAACATACTTGAACATTTATGTGACACAGTCTATACAAATATTAAGAATTTATAGGTCTATCCATAAATCACCTTCAAACCCTCATTTAGTTCCTTTAGTACTTTTCTGCAACTATACGTAGCAAACCACAATACAATCAAGTAGGAGTATCTTCCAAATCAGGTATAATGTGTAGAAAGCTTGTGAATAGTATAATCAGTAATTTTCTTCTTGTATTCCCTTGAAAATAGGCCATCTTAGGCCCTGAAAGAGGTTTAAAACTCTTACTGATATTATCGTTTATTTCTCTCAAATACACAGTACAACATCAATTGAGACATTGCTAAACATGGAAGAAACTCACGTCTCCATTCACAAAAATCTTAGAGGCACTGATGCCGACATTCAGGAAATTGGAACGACAGGATTGAAGTCGGAAAGCCAGTTGCCTTATAGCTGCAGAAACACAGCAGAAACGTGCATTTGACAGTGACAGTAAATGCTCCGAGTGTACATAATGAGCACAACCGCAGATTGCCGCTAAGCCGCGGGGAATTCCTCGTACGCCTTCCTCTGCATCTTCCCAGGTTCTCCCTGGTATTTCTGTGGCACGGCTGAGTAACGGGGAGGGGGCGAGAGATCGATCGGTTTGGGGTGATTTCCCCCCCCCTCCCCGGACACACCGCCACAGCGCCACGGTGAGAGGTGGCCCCAGGCACCGCCCGCCCGGCGCCGCTGCGCCCCCGCTGCACCAATTTCTGACCAATCCTGCTCGGGAGAGCGGCTTCCCATCCTCCTCCCTCCTCTCCATCCCCCTTCCTCTCCATCTTCTCCCTCCTCTCTAGCCCTTCCCTCCCTCCCTTTCTCTTTCTGGTTACCTTCTCTGCCAGCCTCCCCCTGAATCGTTTCCATTTTCTGCTTTGTGCCTTTTTTTGGTGTTTGCTAGTTTGCTATTTTTCTTTTATATATATATAAATATATAT
>NW_009724002.1:1132-1353 GCF_000703405.1 Apaloderma vittatum | reverse complement strand
CATCTCGGCTGGAGCACTGAAAACCTCCTTCAGATTGTTATCTGATGGGGTTTCATTATCTCTTTTTTTTTATTATTTTTATTATTATTTTCCTGGGTGACGCTATGTTCTCGCTCCGGCTTCGTCTCTCCTAGGGTTTTGTTGTGTTGGGTTTTTGGGGTTTTTTTTTTATTATTTCTTTTCTTTTTCTTCCTCAAAGCTCGATGCGATGCGCAGATAGG
>NW_009724002.1:679-1020 GCF_000703405.1 Apaloderma vittatum | reverse complement strand
TTCACTGTTGGGGCTGGAGCCTGGGGCACGGGGGTACCGGCGCCATGGGGACTCCCTAGGAGCGCCCTCCCTGCCTGGCGACACGCGGTGCCGAGGCTTTGGAAGCCGATTGCATCTGGATGGTGGTTTCCGATAGCGGCGAAAACACCCAGCGCATTTATTTCTTTCATTTTGTGGGGGTATCTACCCTGGAGCGTGTCGGGGGACAGTTGCTTTTCACACCCCCAACCTCGCTCCATCCGCAACCTTCCCTGCAGCTGCTGCTTTATAAGGTTGGGTTCTCTTTTTTTTTTTTTTTCTCCCTTTTTTTTTTTTTTTTTTTTTTTTTTCTGTGGGTAGGT
>NW_009724002.1:0-233 GCF_000703405.1 Apaloderma vittatum | reverse complement strand
CCAGCCCCGAGCAGGATTCGCTACAACAACAAACACAGCAAGAAGGGGGAAAAGGACTCCAACAGTTTGTTCCATTGCACATGTGATTAACGCAGCCGCTTTAATTATCTGATGGGGGGCAGCTGCACATATGCTTTTATTTCTCAAGGTGGATTGGTGCTTTATTTTTATTTTTTTTTTTTAACTCCCTCCGTCCCCCCCCGCCATGTGTTCTGCGAAACAAGCTGGGTTGA
>NW_009724001.1:6929-8547 GCF_000703405.1 Apaloderma vittatum | reverse complement strand
TGGGGGTCCGCAGCCCCCAGAGAGGGGCGCAGGCTGGAGGGGGACCTGCTGTTGCAGTTACGCGCACTGCCCTGCTTTGCCCCTGCTTGGGGCCTCCCCTGCGGGCGCTCACTCCTGCATGGGGACATGGTGAGGAGCTGGAAAAGACCTATGGCGAGATGGTGGACGTGCCCAGGGGTCTGCACCAGGCTGCTGGGAGCTGCTGGGAGC
The DNA here is from genome assembly GCF_000703405.1 of Apaloderma vittatum. Taxonomy (NCBI): domain Eukaryota; kingdom Metazoa; phylum Chordata; class Aves; order Trogoniformes; family Trogonidae; genus Apaloderma; species Apaloderma vittatum. The sequence continues at coordinate 8,337 of NW_009724001.1, read as the reverse complement.
TGCTGGGAGCTGCTGGGAAGCTACTGGGGACGATGGCCGAGGCTGGCCTCGCTCCCTGGGTGCTGGCACAGGACCCCCCGTGAGGGGCCGGGGGCCACGAGAGGGGATGGGGCCGCCTGTCCTGGGCAGCACGGCAGCCAGCCCGCACACCCTCACCTGCTCTTGACCAGTTTCCCCATCTGAAAGCAAACGAGCTAATTAGTTAGCATAAATTAACAAGGCTGTTTTACAGAGGTACCTGAGGTAATTGGCCCTTCCCACCACTTCGCTTCAAACCCCATAAATCCAGATTACGATTCCCAGTGTTTAATGACTGTCAGGAAATGCTAATTTAGCGGCAGGCACCACGGCTGTGTCTCCGTATCACAAACAAGTTTCATCATAAATCAGCGCGGGACAGCTTTCTAAGTGATTCACTATTACAATATATCGGTGGAGAATCATAAAACTGCTGTTTCATTAATGTCTCATCTTCAGGCTTGTTAGACTTTCATTACGTGAGCTATTAGGTCCATGTATTCAAAAAAACAAAATTACAGGTTCTAATCCATTATGAAAAACACAAAATCTCTGCATAATAAATTACTAAAATGAGACAAGAGTTGGTTGTGTTTTTTTAAATGGACTCACAGTGTTTGCTGCTCCTGAACAACAAAGACTGCTGAGACAACAAAACACAACCCGAATAGATAAATAAATCACCAGTGAAACCCTGCAAGGGGGAGAAATGTCATCCAGGCATTTATCTTTACGTTAACGGCGGGATCCCCAGGGCTGCAAGAGCGGGGAAATGCATTGCGAACTTAATTACAGTTGACTTTAAAATGATATTTTTGGACTTCTGCATTCACAGAGTTATTTGCATACAAATAGCATGTCACATAGGTTTTAAGCCCACGGCTTGTGTGTTCAGGTGTGAAGGCTCTCGGTAGCTGCAGGGGACAGGGCTCAGGAGCTCCTGCCCCTTCAGTGACCCGACGGGGCAGCGGAGCTGCCAGGTGGTGCCAGAGCCAGTGCAGCACTGGGATGGCGACGTACTGGTGAGGAGGGATGGCTCCTCCTGCACCAGGGACAAGGACGGTGCCATGGGAGGGGGATGGCGCAGCTGCCCTCACCACCCCATGAGACGACAGGTCAGGGCGAAACCAGGGGGTGGCTTTGGTGGCCCAGGAGGGCAGCGCGAGGCTGCCAGTGCTCTCCCCATGGGCACGGAGCGGCTGGAGAAACACGGAGGCTTTCCTCCGCTGGGACAGGCGCGTGAGCCATCGGCACCGCAGCCTGGTGATGGGAGCCTGTGATGCGGCAGAAATGGAGGAGGTCAGAAATGCTGATCATGAGTGAATACCAGGGCAGCTCCGCACAGAAATCAGCAGGGACGTGGTGGAGCAACCTGCGCTCTGGCCTTGCA
>NW_009724001.1:5874-6463 GCF_000703405.1 Apaloderma vittatum | reverse complement strand
GGCCCCAGCCAAATCCCTGGCTCGACACAGTACTCTGGCTGGAGAGATACCATTAATTCCTCTTGAATTAGAGATTATTTTCATTATAGTTACTCAATTCTTAAAGCCCTTTAGTGCCATCCAATATTGGCATTGAAGCTTCCTTCCAAGCTGCAGGGTCAGAGGCTGCATTTGCCCACGTTACACCCAGCTCCAGCAGAGCTGCTGTCCCCTGATGGGGTGTCAGCTATGTCCCACAGCGCCTGTGACCCGGCAGGTCCCCACGGCCCCCCGGCTGTGTGGCAGCAGCGCAGAGTCCGGCCCTGGCTGTGACTGCACTGGCACAAAGGCAGCGCCTTGCCCTGAAGGAGTTAACTTCTCACCAGCACCTTTCCCAGACTTGAATTATTAATTTTCTTATAATCTGCCTTTGGGCACCCCGCGGCCCCTACAACACTCCCACATTAAAGAAACATGTGCTCTCTCACTGGCTGTGCCGCTTTGATGTCGAACATGCGTGAAACACTCTCCCAGGGAGGAATTTGTACAAAAATTCACCAGACGATTGAGATATTGCAAATAAGGGTGCGTGGCGAGAGCGCTGGGCTGA
>NW_009724001.1:5522-5770 GCF_000703405.1 Apaloderma vittatum | reverse complement strand
GTTGCAGCTCGCTGCGTGTGAGGACACGGCGGGCGCATCCCAGGCTCTCCTCAGAGACCAGCGACTGCTGTGTGTGTAATCCTGGACTCCATCCACTCATCGGCATAAAAACAAACTGTTTAATTTGGCAAAAGACCCCAAGTGCTGGCTCTTGTGAGGAGAGCTCGCACTTCCTCCTCCAGATGATGCCGTGGGCTCCGTGGCCGCACGGGGAGGGGGAGGCTGCCCGTGCACAGGCAGGGTGAGGG
>NW_009724001.1:3133-5467 GCF_000703405.1 Apaloderma vittatum | reverse complement strand
CCCGGTGGGACCAGACTGGCTGGGGGTCACGGGGCAGGGGCGAGGGACCCCGCTCCCCACAGCACCGGGAGGCTGGGAAAGGGGTGGGCTCGAGGTCGTCCCCAGCTGCAACTTGATGTGTTCGAGACAAGCACAGAAATTTTTCTAAGAGCACAGATGGGCATGGAGATGGTCCCACGGGACCTCTCCACCTTGCCCCGATGGCAAGTCCCCTCCCCACACCACAGCCAGCCCCTCGCCCCCTTGTCCAGGGCTGTGTGGGAGAGCTGCCCGGCAGGGTCACGGCATGGGCCAGGCAGAATCCCACCGGCAACGGCAGAGCGAGCCCAGGTGCTGCACGGAGTCAGCATCGCCACAGGAGCCCAGACCCGACCTCCCTGCCTGCTGCCAATGGGACGGTGCCGTGCCACACAGTGTGCCGTGCTGTGCCGTGCTGTGCTGTGCTACATCATGCCATGCTGTGCTATGCCGTGCTGTGCCACACCGTGCTGTGCCATGTCGTGCTGTGCCACACCGTGCCACGGTGCACGCCGCCAGCAGCCACCACCTGGCCTGGTTGCCCGGCGCTGCTGGACTGTGGGTGACATCAGCAGATAAAAGCTCGAGCAAGGCTTCAGTAGGTTTAAGTAAAAGTGGGTCAAGCACGTGTGAAACAGAGGTGTGAGGAAGCTGAAACGCTCTCCCTGGCTGAGTGACGCTGCAGCGGACGTTCAGTGCACAGGAACCCCCCGGCCAAGAGCTGCACAGCTGGTGCCTGGCAGCGAAAGGCCCCCGTGAGGGGTTCACGGGGCAAACAGGGGGTGCCCCGGCACCACGTCCCCTCCACTGACACACCAAGGCCGCCAGATCTGCAGCAGGGGTCCCCAGGAGCAGGACCCTGCAATGCTGAGCGGGACGGACGTGCTGTCTCCAGTCAGGCCATACGACTCCAGAGACCTCACCGTGTCCAACCCAGGGGACCCCAGCTGGCCTGGCCCCACATCCCACTGCCACCACCCCGTGCTAAGGCAGCCTCGGATTTAATGATGGATTGGCTGCCTTTAATAAATGGTTATGTTCAAAGAATTTACACCAGTGCTCACAGACAGCTAATGAGGGACATTTCAATGCACAAAAGCGGTGTGAACACAGTAATTAACTTTGTTGCTGATTCATTTTTAATCATTTAAATACTCCAGAGATTTGCGGTGTCCTTTAAGTCAACAAAATCTTCTCCAAAGGGCACACCGCTGACGCCCTTCACGCACACGAGTGTAACTCCCCTCTTCTTACACAACTATCAGCACCGAGTGAGGGTCCGACCGAGCCCAAGGCCAGCGCCGCGGGGAGTGTGGCCAGGAGGGCTGGTGCTGGTACAGCCAAGCTCACCGGCCTGGCCGCACAGCAGGCACACACATCCCATGTAGAAAGGCTGGGGTCTCCCCATCTCCCATCTGCTTCCACAGGCGAAACTTTAAAAATTAACACTCATTTGAAAAAAAAATCACCTACTATGCCCCAGTCACTGCAGCGATCCCCCAGTTAAAAGCTAGTGTCAGAGATCTGATGCTCACTGGTGATCTTCTGGTGTTCAGGAGGGTGCAAATGCAAGGGACAAGGTGCTGGCACCAAGGTGCTGGCACCACAGGCAGCGCCTCAATGGGCACCCGAGGTCACCAGGGACCGGCATCCTGCGCCTGTCAGCTCCGTGAAGCATCTGTGCCCACGGCCATGCTGGGTTATGAGTTGGATTTTGTGCTACGGAAGCGAAGGTTAGAACAAATTGCAGCATTTACAAACAAGGTCACGGAAGACAGAGCAAGAACACGCATCATTAATATTGAAGGCTTGGCACCCTGCGTGGATTTACCGCCCTGCGTTTCTCCCAGTGCTTTGGTGAGAGGAGCCCTCCCAGGGCCTGGGCGAGGGTCTCTGTGGCACCCGGGCCCCCCCAGAGGAGGGCAGGGCAGGGCCGTGGCCAGGAACGTGCCACTCGAGCTGCAGCTCCTCACACACGCATCCCTGCCGAGGCTCCGCACCTGTTCCTCAGAGCCAGGGTGCTCTCTGAAGTCAAGGAAATTTCAAAGCATCCTTGAAGCTTGCTGCCTTCCTCTCTTCTTACTAATTAACTTTAGCAAAAAAGCACTGTCAGTCAAGCCCACAAAACAGCCCGCGCCGTTGGGCAAAGCCTAATGGGCTCCCATTTGTGTGCGAGCCAACCTGGCCATTAGCAGGGAGCAATTAGCGAGGAGGAGTGCAGGAGTCGGGCTTGCTCGCTCCCTCCGCTCCCACCCGCGGGCAGAGGGATGGTGGATGGCGCAGGACTTCTCACTCGCCGGCAGGGGGGGCCTCCCC
>NW_009724001.1:2547-3016 GCF_000703405.1 Apaloderma vittatum | reverse complement strand
GCCTCTCGCTCTGCCAGCCCCTGCCCTGGCCCAGGCTCAGTCTGCAGCCAGAGCTGCTGGGAAAAGCCCCTCTGTGAAAATAACCCTGGATCTGATGGGGTTATGGGAACCCTAGGGAGGAAAACTGCACCCTGAGATGCTGTAATTAGAGTCACTGCTCAAAGTTAACTGCAAATTAATCAACACTGTCTTCCCTGTGCTCTGGAAAATACTGAAGGTTATCGGCACACGCTACGTGCAGCAGGAAAAAAAGCTCTATATTGAACATTTAGTCCAGGATTGGTAATGAATCGATATCCCCCAGTAGCTGGCTGTTTGGTTTCACTTGTCTTAAAACAGATCTTGCTAAAAATACCTTTCCTGTTGTGTATCTGTAGCTAATGAGGTGGATTAGAGAGGCTGATGGGAATTGGAACAGAAATGGGTGGTTTGGGGTCTGAAGTCGGTGGGCAGGGGCTCCTGGGCGGGG
>NW_009724001.1:1649-2505 GCF_000703405.1 Apaloderma vittatum | reverse complement strand
CGTCCAGGGCAGAGGGAGCCCATGCTGCCCCGGGCGACGGCGGGAGCCAAGACAGGAGGGCACCACAAAAACCGCAGCTGCGAGCGACCGTGACATTTGGAGCTGACAAGGACAGGCGGATCAAGAGATGTCCCCTCCTGCTGGTTCTGCCACCTCCATGTCACACCAACTCTGGGGCAGGAGAAAACGCAGAAAAACAGGAACTGATGTTTTCGGAGCCTCAGAAGAGCTCAGCTCTCAAGCGCACAGACGACCTGCTTGGTCCCACCAGGCACATGCCATGGGAAGGATGGAGCCGGAGCGGGCGCTCGGGTGCCGCTGCAGGCAGGGGCTCCCGCTCACGATGGGGAAAGCCTTTGTTTTGCCTTTCCAAGGGCTCTGTGCTCTGGGCGACCCGCAGAGCCCCCCGTGCTCCGCGGTGCTGCCAGGCACACAGCGTCACCTCTCCCCAGCCGGCAGCTGTGGACGGGCCAGGAGCAGGGTCCTCACCCTGGGGTCCAGAGGGGGAGCATCCCCCGGCCAGTGGTCACGGCTCAGCTCTGCCCTTCCCTGGGACGCGGCTCTCGGCAAGACCCTGCTCTCCTCCTCCCCGGCCTCTTGGCAGAGCGACAGGAGCTCATCACGCTGCGGGTTTGACCCGCTCCACATTTAATTGCTCCACTTGCAAGGAGGAAAATCAATTCCACATTTTATACATTAGCAGCCTCCACGCTTAAGTTTTGGCACATTTGTGAGGTTAAAAGAAAAAAGTAATAAAACCAGGGAAGTGCCATTTAATTGTTTTAGCTGAACTAATTTGGAGGCTCCGCTGCTCTGGCGTGATCGCTCCATCGATCCTGATGCGAAGCCAGGCCCC
>NW_009724001.1:385-1547 GCF_000703405.1 Apaloderma vittatum | reverse complement strand
GGCTCGGGGCAGGAGGTTGGCAGTGCAGTGCTCGTTGCCACAGCCCCTCGGCACCGAGGTGTGTGCTGGAGGGAACACAGCTCCTGCCTCCCGCACCAGCACCACGCTGGGTGCCCACAGGTGCCCTTATGTGCCCCAGACAGGGTCTGTGTCCAGGCGCAGCCCCTTCCCTTGATTCAGCACGCGCTGCGCTGGCTGCGCTCTGTGGCCCCGGCCCTCCTGCAAGGAGCCATGAGCACTTCTGCAGGAGCAGTGCCATGAGGCTGGGTCCCACACAGCTCCCAGCCCCAGGCCACCGGCCGTGTGCGTAGGAAGCACAAGAGCCTGGAGAGCTCGCCGGGCCGAGGACTGCATGGGTGACCCCTGCTCAGGACTAGGCGGGCTGCTTCCCAGCCAGCTATGGAGCAGGAGGCTCAGCCAGGACCCCCATCTTGCTCCACCCCCCGTCCCGCTGCGGTGGAGCCGCTTCAGACAAACCACTGCTGCTCCCATCCCTGCATGCCTGAATTGCAGGGCTGCTCCCAGCTGCTTGCTTTTAGGTAATGCAATGCAGGATGGGTGACAGTGTGTGGAGGGGAGGGTGGGGGAATGACACAGACCTGCTGAGGGATGCGAGCAGGCGAAGGACACTGCTGCAGCTACTCTCGAAAGGGCAGGAGGAACTGGGCATACCACAGGGCAGCCTCAGGAGAGGGGAAAGAGCTCCAGTGAGCTCCACCCGTGCCTGTGCTGGCTCTCCCATCACCTGCTATCGGCACCACTGCAAAAGGAGCTGAACATTCCCTGCTGCAGGGTCCTCTGTGACCCCAGTACAACGCAGGGCAGCAGACCTGGCTGCAGGGAGCCTCCCTGGGCAGTGCATGAGCAGCCTCCCCAGACACGGGCCTGGCTAAAAGAGCTTGAGCAGCAGCCCAGTGCCCAGGAGCTGCTCAGAGCAGCCCTGACCCACTCGCAGGCAGAAACCAACACCCTCACACCACGGCCATGACTCACAGCTGCCCAGAAAGGTGATAAACCAGGCCCCCAGCAGAGCTGGGCGCCAGCACGGTGTCACGGTGCCTCCCGAGCTGCTTGGCAGCCAAGGAGCACTGCCCTGCTCTGGAACAGGGCATCTGCCTCCATCTCTGCTGGCAAAATCGCTGCTGAGACGGAGGGACAAATG
>NW_009724001.1:0-273 GCF_000703405.1 Apaloderma vittatum | reverse complement strand
GATCAGGAGAAGCCCCGTGGCCCTGCCTAAGAGTGGCCCAGAGCTCCCGCAGCGCTGCACAGCGGTGCAGCAGCCACCCAGGGGTACCCTGGGTTGGAGGCGAACGCTCTGCAGCACAAACCGTGGGGCCAGGGCAGAGGATGACTCCGTGGGCAGGCAAACCCCCGGGCACCCTGACCCCCTCACAGGCAGTACTCTCTCCCCGAGCACCTCCGAGCTTCTCACAAAAGCCTTTACCCGAATTAAAACCCCACCATCTGCTGGCGACGCACT
>NW_009724000.1:424-2641 GCF_000703405.1 Apaloderma vittatum | reverse complement strand
TGCGGCGTGAGAACAGAACTAGTTGAGCTCAGTAGTTACTTTACTCCTGTTTCAAAGCTGAGAGAGGCTCACACAATTCCTCATTCCCCCAAAAAACCCCTTGGTGGGGTGTTAGCACCCCACATCAACTTTGAAAATCATCTCTGATTATCCCTGAAGATTATCCTGGAGAATCATGCATGTGGATCATCCCTGAAGATCATCCCTGAAACATCACCGGGCTCCTGGGAATGAGAGCAAAGGCGTGGAAGTCCTCTCCTAGGGAGGGAGCAACCTCCTAATTTCATAGTACATCAGGCCCTTGAGAAGATCCCTGGCCCACCAGCACCTCCTCAAGGTGGGTCTTCTCATGGAAAAGACGCTCGGCAGCCTCACTGAAGGAATTCCCATGGACCTCATATATGTGGTAGATCTCCGGCACATGAGTCTCAGGTGCACGGTGAAGTTGGAGAGGTCCTGAAAGGTTTTTGGAAACTTCTGATACATCTATGGCCTCTCCCTGGTATGGATCCATTGGTGAACTGTGACTTTATTCTTCTCAAAAATGTTTTTCCCACAATTGAAGCAAGAAAAATATTCTTTTCCAGTGTGGGTCAATGATACCTGGAAGGACCCGACTCACGGCTGAAGCGCTCCCCACACTTGGGGCACTTGTAGGGTCTCTTGCTCTGGTGGGTCCTTTGGTGACGGACTAAGGTGCTGATGTTGTTGAAGGTCTTCTTGCAATATGGGCACGTGCAGGGGCGTTCTCCTGTGTGGATTATTTGATGGTGTGTCACGCTGTTAGTCCAGCAGAAAGTCTCTCTGACCACGTACGGATCTTCTGTTTGGTAGAGGCCATTTGTGCTCGTTTGGCTGATGGGATGTTCCTCACACTATCCCCTTCGCTTGTTGGGGTCTGCTCCTTCTAGTTCTCCAACTTCTCCTCCAGACCTGGGGGTGGTGGTTCTGGCTTCAGCTGGGTCTCTTGATGTCTGCTTGAGAAAGGGAAAGTCATGGCACCAACGGGACCTCTGCCACTGAGGACAGAAGAGAAACCGTAGGATCTGTTGGGGTAATGCTGGTTGAGAAGACCCGGGAGGGGCTTTGCCACTACAGACGGGGGATGCGTGAAGAAGGGACTCTGCATCCACAACTGAACCTGGGAGATGTTCTTGGATACCCTTTGCTCGCACCACCCCTGCCTGGAGGAGCTGCTTCCAGTGCAGTTCCCTCAGCTGGGAACATCCTGCTCAGAGCAGGACTATCCCTACTGACAGACCAACCCAACCTGGGGACAGAGCAAATCCATCCCCAGGGACATCTCCCACCCCATCGCCACTGCCACGCTGGGAGCAGGAACCCCAAAACAGCTCCACCACATGCTTCTCCCTCTGTCCTGATTTTAGCTAAAACCCACAATTCTGTTTCGTGATTTTTACTTCCCACTTTAGTCCATCCCCACCCACAGCTCCACGAAGGCAGGGGAAATCTCACCCTAAAGGCCCCACTGAGGAGGACTCACCTTTGTGGAGGGCTTTCAGGTGCCTCTTGATGTGATACCTCTGGCTGAAGGTCTTATCACAACGTGGGCAGGCAAAGGGCTTCTCTGCTTTGTGGGTGCAGCGGTGGTTGGCAGAGCCCACGCGTGGTGCAGAGGAAGGGCTCCTCCTCGATGTGTGTCTTCCAGTGCTGCAGGAGGACCGTGCTCTCAGTGAAGCTCTGCCCACGCTCTGTGCACTTGAAGGACTTCTCGCTGGCGCGGATCCGCTGGTGACGGGTCAGGCTGCTCTTGACGCTGAACACTTCTTGCAGACACCACAGGCGTGGACTGTCTCTTTGGAGCTGCGCATTCGTTTGGGCGTACCTGCAGCAAAGGGACATCCATGATGGGGCAGATCAGAGACCCAGAGACTCAGAGACTCAAAGACTCAGACACTCAGACACTCAGACAAAGACTCACTCAGAGACTCACTCAGAGACTCACTCAGAGACTCAGAGACTCAAAGACTCAGAGACTCAGAGAATCAGAGACTCAGAGACTCAGACACTCAGAGACTCACTCAGAGATTCGGAGACTCGGAGACTCGGAGACTCAGAGACTCAAAGACTGTCTTAGGTTGGAAGGGACCTTAGGGACCATCTAGTCCAACATTCCTGCCATGGGCAGGGACACCCTTAACTAGACCAGGTTGCTCAAGGCTCCGTCCAACCTGGCCTTGAACACCTCCAGGGAGG
>NW_009724000.1:0-212 GCF_000703405.1 Apaloderma vittatum | reverse complement strand
TCGTCTCCAGCCTGACCCCTCCCACCTCCCTCAGCCTGTCCTCAGAGCAGAGGTGCACCAGCCCCTGGATCATCTTTCTGGCCCTCCTGTGGACTTGTTCCCAGAGAAGATCTGTGTCACTCTTATGGTGGGGACACTAGAATTTGATGCAGTATTTGAGCTGTGGACTCAAAAGTGCACCCACCTGCAGCCCATGGGATGGACTCACACTG
>NW_009723999.1:0-2387 GCF_000703405.1 Apaloderma vittatum | reverse complement strand
GTGCCCAGTTTGTATTTGTGCCTAGGATTAGGCTGGCCCATGTGAAGGATCTTGCATTGGTTCTGTTCCGTTTAGAATGGTTTGTTTTGGTATTATCAAAAGTTTAGCAATTTGGAATGTCAACTAAATATTGATCTTGCAGATGTATTATGTCTGCATATGTATATCAACTGCCTTATAAAGTATGGTTGATGTATGAGAAACCAGGAGATATCACAGAGCAGTGAATCAAACAGTCTGAGTTACTCTCTGAGCAACTATCCATAATGAAAAAGAAAAAAAACAAAAAACCCAGAAGAAAATATCTTTTTAATGGAGGGCTGTAATTTGGGAGACATACACAGCCAGCAGTAAACTTCTCTTCAAATTTAAGAAAAATATAAAGATGAATTAATTATGGGTTGGCAGTTGGCGGTAGCCTAGGGACCAACTGTTATTATTAGATAGCATTCCATACAGACAGAGGACAGGACAAACCAATAATAAATACAGTTGGCTCTCTAAAATAATTCATTTCTCAAAACTAGGAAATTAGAATGAGATTTAATAGGTAGGAAAAAAAAATCAGGAAATTGACAATGAACATTGGAATTTTTTTAAAAGAAGTTTATGAAGCTATGAGTCCAACTTTGAGTAAAAGTAAAACTTTGTTCAAAGGCAAAGGAAATGCAGTAATTAGAAATACAAATGCAACATGTGACAATGGGAAAGAAAGAGACCTTAACACACACAGCAGTATAAATTAAACATTATAAAGTGTAGAAAATTGATAAGAGAAGCTAAAGACATCAAAGAAAAACCCATGGTTAGTAGGATTAATGACAATGAACTTAATTTTTAGGAATAATTAGGAACAAACTAATTCCTACAAATAGCATAAGACCATTTAGTAATGGAAACTGCAAAACTGTTTGAACTGTACAGTATAGGGTCAGGTCTCCATGCATTTCTGTTTATCTGATAAGGCTTAAACAATCTGCATCTTCAAAGAACTTATACAATAAGGAGTGCTCTATATCCTGTAATTTTAAAGGTCATTATTAAATTAGTCTTATGACAACTTTCCTAGTATTTTTAATAGGGTCAACTTCAAAGTAATCAGTCTATCCTTCTTGTCAGTTCATTTATCTGTTTTTAAATATACTGATATGACACCAGTATATTTTCTTTTTCTAGAATGTCTTTGTTATGTCAAGATTATTAAAAATTAACAACAAGGATTGACTGTGTGATTCAGTGCTGAGATTACAAGTCCATTTGGTAGACTGTAGAGGTAACCTAATATATCTGAAGGCTTTTAAAATTACTATCACATATTCTAAAACACATTAAAAAAAAAAAAAAAAAGCTCTGAACTTTAAGGAAATCCCATAACAAGAAAACAAGCGTTCAATGGAACAAAAAAATGGAAAATAAATATTAAAAAGATAGGTTTCATACATACAACAAGCACTGAATAAATGTTGTTTCAGATTAATTTCATGGAGAACTGTCAAGGGTTAGGGCTGGGCCGTCAACTAAATACTGACAGATGATCTTTAACCCCTCTCTCTCTCCAAACAGGAAGCAAAAGGGAATAAGGCAGAGAGACTTTCAGATTGGAAAAGAAAACTAAAACAGCTTTAATAAAACAATAGTACTAATAAGGAAATAATGAAAATAATAAAATACATACCAATATATACAAAACTGATATAAAACTCAATTCCCCCCCACCCAATAGCAGTGGTGCTGCAGAGTAGGCAGTCCCAGGCTCAGCAAGAGAGGGGAACTGGATACAGGAACTGGATTCAGGAACTCAGGGTTGGGATGGAAGGCAGAAGACTGGATGGATTCCTCCTCAGATGATGGCTGTTAAAGAAGGGAAGAGAAAGAGATGCTTAACCCATGTGAATATGACATATATGAAATGGAGTACTCTTGTTAGTCACCTGTCCTGTCCATTCCTCACCAGAGGTGCAGCCTTTCACTTCCTTTTGGCCCTTTTACTTCCTAGCACCCTCAATGTGTTACACAAGATCCAGCAATGACCTTGGTCACTATAGGAGCAAGTATAAGGAGACCTTTTCTACATACCTGTCCTTGATAGTATCTGTAAACATCAGGCGTTATGACTTTTAGTAACAGACACTGTCTGCAGACCATGCTGTTAACTTCAAAAGGTGTAGTCTCTTAGAAAAGACTGAGTTGAAAAGTACAGTCACGGAACAGAATTAATTCTATTCAACTGCAAGCAGGACAGAAACTAAATTGCCTATTCAACAATTTCATGGTCTGAACACAAATATAACTCCAACGATGCTAAAATTATATCATCAAGAAACCAGCCAGAGTAACCTGAATATTCTGGTAACCCAAGTTCAAAAAAAGAAGAGGAGAGGAGAGGA
>NW_009723998.1:686-2381 GCF_000703405.1 Apaloderma vittatum | reverse complement strand
GGGGGTCGGTGCTCCAGGCTGCCGGTGTCAAGTGGGCTCGGTGAGGCCACAGGCACCCGGGATCTTTCCCTCTGTCCGAGGTATTTCGGGTCCGTTGCGATGTGGGAGCCTGGGCCTTGTTAGACAAGAGTGTACCCAGGGTCGTGGGCAGCCTGTGCAGGGTCCACATGTGTTTTGTCTGCAGATATTGTCAATGCTGACAAGATGTCAGGAAGGAGCAGGAGGTACAAGATCATCTTCAGTCCCCAAAAGGTCAGTCTGGCCGTGCTCTGCTGCCAGTTACTCCATCGCTCTGTGTCTTGCCTGGCCTTTGTGCCTTCTGTAGTCACCAGAAGTTCTTCTTTTCTCATCCAGAAGTGTTTAAAGCCAAATGCTGTGATGCCTGGGAATGAGCTAGTCCCCTCCGTCACCAGATCTTTTCTGCATGCTCGAAGCCTGGTTGGGCTCTGAAGGTTTCTCCTTCTTTTCCAGTTTTACGCTTGTGAGATGGTGCTGGAGGAGGAAGGAGTCTTTGGTGGTGAGTGGGGCTGTGGTGCCTGCCCCTTTCCCTCCCTGAGGGCTGGATTTCCGTAGTTCTGACGCTTCAGAATCCCAGTTAGTCCCAGTGCTGGGATCCCCGTGCTGGCAGGGGCAGGAGCGTGGGCAGGAGCCACGGATTCCCTCGAGCCTGCCACCGTTCATGTGCACACAATGGCATCCTCACCTCTCCTTTGTCTTCTGGGAGAAGAGAGTTGTGCCACAAATCCCCGTGAAGTGGCCCCATCTCTGCTGCCCGTGCCCGTTTGCAGCTGTTGTGATTCTTGGGGCTGTTTCTGCCGAGGGCTGGGTAAGTTTTGCTTTCCCTTGTCCCAAACTCAGATGTTACCTGCGATGAATGGTCCTTCTACCTGCTCCCCCTGGACGAGGACATCATCAGCATGGAGCTGCCCGAGTTCTTTCGCGACTACTTCCTGGTCAGTGGGACGATGCTGCCCCGCGGGGGTCAGCCTTTCTCTCGCTCGTCTCTTGCGCTCAGGACAGAAGAGCTTTGTTTAGGGAGCTGATGCATGGCATCCTTTGGTCCCTTCTCTGCTGTCCTGGGGTGGTTTTGCCCAGGGCTGGCAGCTCTGACAGGCTGTGATGCCCTCCTCCGCATGCCCCACAGTGTGCCGGCCTGTCTGCTCCCTCCTGAGTGGCTTTGGGGCATCCTGGCACGTTCCTCTGGAGGTGCCAAGCCCAGGGCCCGCTCCATCCCAAGTCCATCTCCAGCAGTCGTTTCTCACCAGACTGGCTGCCCGATGTCTCGTGGTTCCCGCAGGAGGGAGATCACCGATGGATCAACTCCATCGCTCGAGCCCTGCAGTTGCTGAACTCCCTGTATGGGCCTTTTGGCAAGGCCTTCGGGATTGGCAGGTGTGCCAAGGTATGGTGCGTCCTGCGGGGCTCAGGGGAAAGCCTCTCAGCTCCCCAGAAGGGGCACATCTCGCCGGGAATCCAACCCCATCAGCCGCGTGGCACCGCGTGCTGCCTCTTCCCTGTCAGCTCGGGGGGCTCAGAGGGTTTTGTGGGGCTTCTCGGCCCTCCTGGGTCTCACAGCTTGGGTGGGGGAGTCCGTGGGAGCCTCTGCTGCTCGTTGGGGTGCTGCGGAGCTCCCTGTGCCCTGGAGGGGGAAGCACTTGTTGCCCAGCCCTGGTCAGCGTGCACCAGGCCCTGTTG
>NW_009723998.1:0-303 GCF_000703405.1 Apaloderma vittatum | reverse complement strand
TCTCTTTGCGGACACAGACTACGTGACGGCACTGTGCTCCCAGGTGGTGTACGAGGGGCTGGTGGACGACACCTTCCGCATCAAGTGCGGTAGGTGGCTGGGGGAGACGATGGGGCGGCACAGGGCTCTGCGCAGGGAGAGTCTCTGAGGTCCCACAGCCAGGGCCGTTCGCGTGGGGCCAGTCCTGATTTGGGTGCTGCTGGAGGCTGTCCATGGGCATGGCCCTTGCCTGACGGAGCAACTGGGTGGGCGTCCCCTGTCTCAGCTGCCTTCTGCAGCAGGGCCGACACATGCAGGGGCATC
>NW_009723996.1:0-1099 GCF_000703405.1 Apaloderma vittatum | reverse complement strand
CACCACGTCCACGTGCCGTGACGGAGCACCATGACCAAGCACCACGTCAACGCACCACATCCAAGCACCAGAGTGGATCGTTGTGCCCAAGCACCGTGGCCACGATGTGTGACCAAGCACCACGTCCATGTGCCATGACCAAGCACCGTGACCAAAAACCGTGACGGAGCACCACGACCAAGCACCACGTCAACGCACCACGTCCAAGCACCAGAGCGGATCGCTGCGCCCGAGCACCGTGGCCACGATGCGTGACCAAGCACCACGTCCACGTGCTGTGACCATGCAGCGTGACCAAGCACCACGACCAAGCACCATGTCCACGCACCATGATGGAGCACCACGATCAAGCACCGCGACCGAGCACCACGTCAACGCACCACGTCCAAGCACCAGAGTGGATCGCTGTGCCCAAGCACCGTGGCCACGATGTGTGGCCGAGCACCACGTCCACGTGCTGTGACCAAGCACTGTTGACCGAGCATCACAACCAAACGCTGTGACCGAGCACCGTGATGGAGCACCACGACCGAATACCACGTCCACGCGCCGCGACAGAGCACCGTGACCAAGCACCGCGACCAAGCACCACGTCAACACACCACATCCAAGCACCAGAGTGGATCGCTGCGCCCAAGCACCGTGGCCACGATGTGTGACCGAGCACCACGTCCACGTGCTGACCGAGCACTGTTGACCGAGCACCACAACCACGCACCGTGACCGAGCACCACGTCCATGCACCGTGACCAAGCACCGTGACTGAAAACTGTGACCGAGCACCACATCCACGCATCGTGACCGAGCACCGTTGCCCAAGCACCATGACCGAGCGTCACATCCACGTGCTGTGCCCGAGCACCACGACCACGCATCATGACCAAGCACCGTTGACCAGGCACCACGTCCATGTGCCGTGACCAAGTACCATGACCGAGCACCACGTCAATGCACTGTGACCAAGGACCGTGTCCACGCGTCGTGACCAAGCACCACGACCGAGCACCGTGACTGAGCACCACGTCCATGCACTGTGACCAAGGACTGCACCACGCGCCGTGACCAAGCACCACGACTGAGCACCGGGACCGAGCACCAC
>NW_009723995.1:0-7563 GCF_000703405.1 Apaloderma vittatum | reverse complement strand
GGTTTTAGCTCAAACCCAGGACAGCTGTTAAGCGTCTGTCTTCTAGTCAGTAATGTTTTTCAGTGTATGAGAATCTAAGCCTTTCCTGTCTACGATTTATATACTGTCTCTTGGTCTGGAGCCCCAAGTGCCCAGGTCCTTCAAATGTCCTTCAGTATTTGTGAAGCTTGTAGATGAAAGCGAAATAATCAAGCAGTTCTGAAATTTGGCCTGTGCAACACTGTCTTTTGCGTAAAGGAGAGATTTAGTTGATTTGGATGTTCAAGAGAGCTAATGTACTTTTTGCTCATGCATAATAACCATTCAGACATCAAAAGGGCTTTTCTTGGCCTAAATCATGGAATAGCTAAAAATGACCTAGAACTCTAATAGAAACATTCTCCGGAGAGCCTGAAAGTATATATAAATGTGTGTATATGCATAAACAGATATGCATTTGTGTATATACATGTGCGTATGTGTGCACATATGTGCAAAGATGCAGTCAGTCTGTAGGAAGAGGGGCAATGTAGCTCCCTCAAATCACTGTGTAAAGCTAATGGTGTCTCAGATGCAGCAGAAATACTGTGGTTTTCAACTTTTCACTAAGGTCTGACCAGGCTATGCACGATTCTCACCCTCTCCTCTTTGCTGCTTTGCTCCCATACTTCGTATTTCAGTAAGCTTTTCCTAGCAAAAGAATGTTGTGTGCCATTTGACCAGTCAGTACATGATGTTTGCCAAAGGAAGTTGTACTTGGAGCAGGATTAGAAGGGTGTAAGCAAGAGGAAGGACAAGGCAATGTGGAGAGATTAGCTTTATTCTGAGACCTGGAGGTTCCATGTGAGAAAAATGGTCAAGATATGTTATGCAAATACATTGTGGCTTCACTGAAGCAACAAATGCCTTCTGGACAAAAGTTGATTTTTTTATTTTTTTTTTTTTTTTCCCCAATGGCAAAGTAAATGATGGTAACTAGGCATTCAAGGTTCAAGACTTACTACTTTTTTTTTTTTTTTTCCTCTGAGAGGAAGGTGAACTTTATCAAAAGTGTTGCTTTGGCCCTGTATAATTGTGTACAGAACAAATGAATAGTCACTTCTGTGACAAGTGTCCTTCTGTAGCCTAATGTGGATCATAGATGCATAGGTGGTGAGCAGGAAAAATTTTCAAAGTGGGATGAGTTAGGATGTGTTGCTGATCTCTCAACAATCAGAAGGCTTCATTTCTTTCTGCCAGGACCTGCAGTCCACAAGGCTGCTGGTGTTTTGTGACCTGTTCCTGAAGACTCAACAGAAGGTAAGCAAGAAACATAAACCTCTTGCTGGTAGGATTCAATTCTGTAGGTCTGGCATCTCCACTGGAAATTTTAGAGAGCCACAGGATGAAAAAAATTTGAAAAACACTGATGAATTGTGAGAAAGTCAGTTATGGCAAACAAATGTTTTTGCAGTTGAAGTAGCTGTGGATTGCTGTGCTTTTTTTAATTATTATTTTTTTACCTGCTCTACTGTAAGATCAGTCATTTTTTCTTGCAACCTGTTTATTGTCATATAATTAGAGTCTTTCCCTCCTCTTTGATCTTTGCCTGATCAGAGTACAGAAGTGTAAGGCTCTGGTAACCTGAACCAGTGCCATTCCTTTTTATGTACCCTCGGTGCTGTAGGACTTGCTTAGGTGCTCAGTGCAGTGTCACAAGCTTACACTGACACTTAGCTCCAAGAATAACCTGCCGTGAGTTCAACAATGGAACCGGAGTACTTTCTGAGTCCTAACAGCATAGTTAAGTTTGTATTAAAAGAGAAAGAACATAGTAGGCAACTCTGGGGAGAGGGTTAAGATGCATCTCTAGCAAGCTAGTGGAGTGAATCAGTAGGGCCTTTTCTATAACTTAAGAAGTGATCACACAGCAGAAACATGCATTTAAAAATAGTGCTACAGATGCTGCACACAGAGATTACGTAACAGGATCTTTTTATTATAGACATTGTGGCTAGAGCTACATTTATTTCGAAAGATGTAATCTGACATAGTTCACAGCCCTGGAATGCAAAACTGACAGGAGTAGTGGAAAACTATTCAGCAGCCGACTGTGCATAGAAGACTTCAGAGAATGTAGTTTCTTTGATTGTAAAATTAATTAAAACATAAATGTAAGGCTAACAAGTCGTGAGTTATTTTCACTTTAAAGTAAAGTAGTAATAAATTTCAGATGATATACAGTTAATGGGTATGTAGAGTAGGAGCAGGTGCCCTCCTATTTTCATTCCTTTAATCTGCGGTGCCGTATTACAAGACGTATGCTACCAATGCAGGATCCCCGAGATGGAGTGGTGGGAGGGTGCAGCTGAGAAAGATAAGGGCAGTAGCAGACATGCTTTCAGTGCTAGAAAGAAAGTTGTGAAGAGTTACTGAAATGTAACAGCTGTGGCTATGTTGAATCCCAGCACTACTTGCTGAAAAGCTGGTGTGCAGCCTAACTGTGCTGCACAGGGCACCCTGTCTTGTCACAATCCAAATTACTGTCTTACAGCTGGGTCTTAATGGAGCTGTTTCCTAAAACAGGGATGGCAGCCAAGTGGTAGATGTTCCTGTAAGCTGTCTCTTCTCTCCTTTGTGCTCTGCAAGCACAAACATTTAGAAAGGTCACAATGTGGGAAAATGGCTGTTGCATCGGTGATGTCTGTAGTTAAGGCACGTTGGTGTAGGTATGTAGCAGCTGTGGTGTAGATTGGCTTTATGCTTTTATACTTGGTGCTATTAGTTTGCTTCTCTATTATTGAATGTAGTGGAAGTGAATTCCTTCCTGCTTCTACCTGTTTTTTCATGGTGTGTGTGTATAGCTGTAGTAGCTATAGTAAGGCACGTGCTAAAAAAGGGCACAAAGGGGTGCTGTGTCCTAGGAACCAGCTAGGAGACTAGTATTTCTGTACTTTTCATTTTAGGCCCTTTGGCTCTTCCAAATATCCTTTTGAGCTGGAAGAAATGCATTATTGATGAAAGCGATGTAGGCACTGATGTATTCAGTGACTGCAGTTAAAAAGATTTCTTTGACCTTGGACATGGCAGCATTTGCCAGCCACCAGCACCCAGCATTTTCTACACCCTGAAGCATGTGCACTATGGGAATAAGGTAGCAGAAAGCAGAGAGCCATGTGGCTGTGGTTTGGAACTGCACTGGAGAAAGGATCCTTGTCACCCAAACTGCATGTTTACTGCAGGTTCAGTCTGTGCTTCTGGAAAATGCTGCAAAAGCTGTCAGGTACTTCCAGCAGGAGCACTCTGGCAGGTCACAGTCACCAGTATTTGCTCTGCAGAGTACTGGAATGGGACTTACCCTGCCAGGCACCTAACATAGGACACGAAACCCCTCGCAATAATGATGCTTATTGCTATCAAGGAAAATGTTCTTCCCACAGTAAACAGCACCAACATATCCTTGGCAAATAAGGCAGGGCCTCTCCTTTAAATCTCTTCAAAGCAGTGAGTACTCAAAGTGACCAGTTTGGGAATTGTGGTATTTGTAACAATACCCATTTTTCAAAATGCAGTATTGAGAATGTCTTATGTGATAGAATCCAGTGTGAAAACAGACAATTTGCCTTTCTTGCAGAGCCACATAATGCTAGTCCAAACCCCTGTTGGAGATAAAAAGTGTTGGGGTCTCGACTGTCATGTGGAGTTGCCTACAGCTGACGTGGGAGCTGTGGAAGGTGGCATGCCATGTGGCAGTGGTAGGCTTTGTGACAACAGGACACGTACCAGCATATCGCTGCTGAACTATGGTTGTAACGTGACAAAGCGTCATGACAGAGGGGTGAGTAGCGATCGTAAGAACTGTCAGTGCAGGTGTGACTGGCGTCCTCTGTGCTGTGAAAGGAAAGGATTTGGAGGTAGCATTGGCAGTGGACCTCCTGAAGCCAGGGACTTTTTCAGGGAGCAAAAACAGGAGTAACTACTTATTCTTCTCTTTATCCTTGGAGTAACCTTTGCCATGTGTAATAAATGGGAAATAGTAGGGTGGCTTAGGAGGTAAAAAATGCCCAATTCCACAGAAGAAGATAGCAGTTGTTTCAAATACTGGAAATGCCAGCAGTTCTTAAAGGAGACTCTGCTGAGTCAAAATCCACCACAAAGTGCTTACCAAAGACCAACAAGCAGTAGCTTTGGATGCTCCTGGGGAAATCTCCCTTCAGCAGAGCCAGCTGATAACTCATCAAAATAATTCAACACATTTGGAATAGTTCTGATCTCATATCATTAGACGCAGAATAAATGTTATTTTTGTTTAAGTTAATAAATGCAGGCGGTAAGGGATGTTGTTCTTTGCGCTTTGACCTCTGAAGTAGTTAAATAAACCATAGGTGTAGTTTTTATGCTTCATATGAACAGTTTACAAATGTAAACTTCTTAAAGCAAGTGTATGTAATTCTTTGCTACAGTTTACTCCTTTAGATAATGTTTTCTCCAGTTAAGGGGGAGAGATGTTTGTGAACGTCTCGCTTCTGTCATTCATTAATAAGCAAAGAGAAAAAATTACTCTTGTGGTCTCCTGTTTAATTCACATCTGGGACAGTCAATTGGAGAAGGAACAGGTATTGCAGTGAGATGCTGGCATCTGTGGCATAAACCCTTGTTTTCAAAAATTTCCAGAGAAGAGCCCTTCAGGAGGGAGGGAGATAGGTCAGAGGGAACAGGGTCTTCATTTTGTGAGTTGGTGGAGAAGTATTATCCAGATCACACCAGTAAGCACTACATTTCTGAACCATCAGATATGCATCAAGACTGTAGTGACACCAATCTGACTTTCCCCAAGAACAAATTGTCTTTCTTTTCTGACAACTTTCCAGTGCCTTGGCTGCTGGGCTCTTCTGAGAAGGGCTGGGTATTTTATTGTCACTAAGAGGGGCTGTCCGTGATCTTACACAAGTTAGTTAGATTTCTAAAATATTTGGAACTATCCTGAAAGTCTTCCTCACCCAGAATTCCTGCAATATTTGATAGGTGTTTTATCTAACTCTCTCAGGGGTCTCTCTTGGTTTAATAAGCAATTTCTTCTTAAGCTGTTACTGAATGTGCTCTTGCAGCTCTACGGAGTGCCACACAGAAGTATTGCATTTTTCATTTTTTAACACCAGGTAAAATGTGTCTAATTTATGGAAAAAAAAAATGAGGGATGTGGAAATGTCATTCAGTAATGTAATTTTATTATTTATATTACAGGAGTGACTAGGTCTTTCAACTGGATCAGCATAAAGAGGAGGCTGGAATCCAGATTTACAGTGAAAACTTTAAAGGACTGGTGTTTCTGGATTCAGGGTTATAACGCACTTGTCTGCAATGAAAAGAATTATTTGTATTTGGAAAGCAAAGACCACATTTTTAGCAAACATTTTATAAAGGCATGATAAATACTCCAACACTTGCAACATTTGGGGAGATGGTAACTCTACAGATGATGATGGTAAACTATTGCTGCCTCCCAGTTATGACATTCATGTTTTTAGAATACACATTTTTGTATTTATTTTTATTAATGATTGTGTTCTGCATCTAAAACCAGGTGGTTACATTAAGACTGAATGTGAAATACAAAGAATGTGATTCACCATTCCTCATGGGGTTTTGTCGAAAGCCACGGTAAATTGTTACCTATGTTTGTCTGGGAAAATGAGGTAACCCATTGTTTGTTCAGCAGGCTGCCCTTCCTGTTTTGATACAACCTGGATGGTTTGGATTAAATGAAGAAAACTCAATCCTGTGTTTATGTCAAAAGACAAGATAACTGTGCCTTGTATTAACCCCCCAAATTTATTCCTGAAAACTAGAGACTCTTTTTTTGGTGGCAGGGGAAGAGTTGTTTTGGTTTGGTGTTTTTTTTCCTCAAAGAAATAATCTTAATTTAGGTGGAAGAGACAAAGCAATAAAATACTGTAGGTTCCATTTTTCTTTATGCTTAAAGATTGATCTGAAAAAACATGACTGTTAGTTGGAAGGAGGCTTTCAGCAAGCTTTGGACAGGAATGTTTATGCTTTTCTTCTATTTCTGCTTAGGCCATATGAGCAAGACAAATGTGCATCCCAACAAACTAGTCTGTGCTTTATAAAATGTGTGAGCTCCCTTGCTAAGATTTTCTCCTTGAAAATGTTGTTTTCTAATTTTACCATAGCAACAAATAACTTGATATTTCTGGTGGTTTGTTAAAAATGTGCTGCTACTCTGTTGTTGCATGACGGTATAAGCCTAAATTCAGTCCTAATCTTTTCAGATTCACACCCCTCCCCTTTTTTTTTTTTCCTCCTAGTTTTAATTGCCTTTTTTAATGTTTTAAATGCATGCAGGAGCTTGGCTTACATATAACTCACTTGAACAGGAAAGAGGTAGCTGGTGCACCATCTCCCAAGACATGTGGGTCAGTCTAGTGTGTGAAACGGTGCTGGAGGGAAGCGTCCCACTAGGAAGACACATGAAGTGGTCTGTGCCAGCGTAGCAAGGTATTAAGTGTTCAGTATCTGTTAACATGTGGCAGGGCAGCAGTGGTGAGTGAAGCCTGGAACTGCCTGGAAGTAAGCTACAACAATGATTTATCCATATTTCTCACTTGAAATCTCCTCCTGGCCAAACAAGACTTTAAAAACTTCCTCTTCATATTGCAGTTAGTTCAAGAGAGAATTGATTTTGTTCTAAGCCAAGACTCTCATCTCTAAAATACATACTCTTCCTTAGCAGCAGTTTTAATGTATCCTCAAGGAGCTTGCCAAGCACTGTATTAGCAGAACCTGATCATAGATGAAAAATAATTGATGAGTATTGTGCAAGTTTTACTTTCCAGTGTTTTTAATCATTGGCAAAAAATAAGTACCGATACCCAGGACAACACAACAGGTGTGCAACTGAATTCTGTGCTTAATGGTTTAAGAAGTCTTCCTGTGATAGACAAATCATGGGTTTGCTTGTCAATGCAGGTGTAACTGGGCCTTTAATGCCTATTTGCTGCCTCTGCGGCAGGTGCTCTAACAGTCGGTCTAGCACTAGGCATTCATGTTGTAGCGTTAAGGCACAGGGCACACTCTACCTCCAGTCCAGCGATCCCGTGCCCAGGCTGCGTCTCCCTGTCAAATTCAGGAATCCTAAAGTACAGGTAATCTTGAAATGCACATTCTCTGCAATCCCGAACAAACAAATCAGTAGTGCAGAACTGAAGACTGGAGCACCTGGTCCTCACTGTCATCAGCAGAGTTCCTGCAGCACACGGGTGTGGCTGCCCCAGTAGTGCCCAGCAGCTCGATGATTGAATTGCCCAGGGCTCTGTTCAGTGTTCCCTGTTGCTGTTGTCTGTATTGCCACACTTGTAGCGTGTGCTGAAATAGGTAAAGGTTAATAAGGGAATAAATAGGGATAAATTTTGCCTTGCTATCTTTTTTTTTTTTCAGTAATCTGTTGGTTCAAGAACTCACTAGGCTAGAGTCCCAGGTTTAAGTGGCTCCTCTGTTGGAGGGCAAGCTGAGCTACTTTGCCTTTTACTACTCGGTGTTTTCGCTGTTGAGCTGGGAGCAGGTCCCACCTCTCTCCGCTGCTCTGCT
>NW_009723994.1:0-1084 GCF_000703405.1 Apaloderma vittatum | reverse complement strand
ATATTGATTCTGCTTGTAGAAATCCTCTGCCGTTCTAACCATAAATTTTGTGCTATACTAATCATAAGATGAAAATAAAGCTTTAATTGAAACTACGAATTAGCGCTGTCATCATTCTGCCTAAGATCCCTAAAAGAACTCATCTGTCCCCTTAGTGCCAGCCGGCAGTGTGTCAACCAGTTTACAGGGTAATGCCAAGAACCTCATGGAGAAAGAGAGAACTCCAGAAGGTTGTGGGTTTTTGCACAACTGGAAAAGGTTTGGATGCAGTATTTCAGAAATGGGAAGTGATGGTATGCTGGGGAATTAGACTTCTGAGGCTTAAAAAGTTCTGCTTAAAGGAATATTACTACATTAACACTTACTGCTTGACATCTTAGCTTACTGGTTTTGTCTGTTGGTTTTGAAGGAGATTAATCTTACGAGTGCTATGGCTAAAAGCTTGTCAAGGGTTAAGGCTGAGACAGCTACTAAACGCTGACAGAAGTTCTTTAACCCCTCTCCCTCCCCAAACTGGGAGGGAAAGGGAATAAGGCAGAGAGACTTAATGATTGGAAGTAATAATTCTAATAAGGAAATAACAAAAATAATGATCAATATATACCAATATATAGAAAAGTAATAATTGAACCTAACTCCCTCCTCCACTAGCAATCCCCACTGATGCTGCAGAGCAGGCAGCAGCAGGGAAGCCCCAGGCTCAGTGGCAGAGGGGATCCAGGTACAGAAACTAGATTTGGGAACTTAGGATCAGGATCAAAGGCAGAAAAATGGATGGAGTCCTCCTCAGATGCTGGCCATTGACGAAGATGGCTTAACCCTTGTGATCCCGCAGCGTTATACTGAATACGACATATATGGAATGGACTGCTCTTCTTGGTCACCTGTCCTGTCTGCTCCTCACTGGAGGTGCAAAAGTTTACTTTCCAGTACCCACAGCGTGTTACACAAGATCTAGCAGTGACCTCGGTCACTACAGGAACAAGTATAAGCAAGAGCCTTTCTGCATACCAATCCCTGGCCGTAACTGTAAATACCCGGAGTTATCACTGCTAGTAGCAGACACCGTCTGCAAAAACATGCT
>NW_009723993.1:0-217 GCF_000703405.1 Apaloderma vittatum | reverse complement strand
GAAAATCTGCCCTAAAACCAAAGTGCTGGGACAGGCGAGAAGGCAGCGAAGGGTTTGTCACCCTCCAGCCCTCACGCCAGAGAAACTGGAAACCCACAGACAGAGAGTTTATATGTATATATATATATGTATGTATAAAAAATAGATGTGCGTAGTTGTAGTGTTAATATTGATGGCTAGGGAAAAAAAAAAAAAAACAGATACCAGGCTGGTCCTG
>NW_009723992.1:24338-39381 GCF_000703405.1 Apaloderma vittatum | reverse complement strand
CCCCGGCAGGGACTCCCAGCAAACACACCCCACCACACCCCCCCCGGTGACGCGCTCGGGTGGCATTTCCAGCTCTGCTGTGTAACATTCCGTGCTGGGCCCTGTAAACATAAGATCTGATGACAGAAAGCTTGCCTAGTTATAAATACTTTAAGTTCTGGACAAGGGGCGCCGAGCAGCCAGGAACTGCTACATCTGATTACACGCTCTATATTTAGATGATGACTTAACTAAATCTCTCAGTGACCGGGACACTAAAACCAAATGAACACCTCTCAAAACTTGATAGGTGCTCGTAAAGAAAAGGAACAGGGTAGGAAATGTCACAGACTCTTTCCTTAACGTCAGTAATGTACAAGGTTAAGGCACTGAAAATACCACCAATTCTGGAATGTAGTTTATTGCTAGAGAGAACAACTTAAAGCCAGCTGGACACGAGTAACCACCCTCAGGTACAGTGTTCAGTCATCAGCTTTCAAAGTGCTTTATGCTCTCAGCAACTGCAGTTCTGCAACCTTAGGAAGCTCAAAAGTTACATTAATATAACGCAGCTAGTTATGAAGGTTAAGTTCAACTCACAAAACAAAAGTGCTTAAGCAACTTCTGGGCAATTTTCCTCGATAGAGGGGCTTCAGAGTTGCCCGCTTTTATTTCTGTCTTGAGAAGTTGCTGTTGCCTTTTACATTCATTTGCACTAGCCCCATGTAGGCTGATCTGGGTGAAGGGTGAGTGCATGTTAAAAATTGTCATGTTTACAAATCTCCAGTGAAAACCCTGCCACAACACTGGTCAGATGTTTTGTTATTTTATGCAATACTTCCCTTGACCTCTAGAGCAGGTGAAATGCTGCAGCTTGACTTCAGTATGTTGACCTTTCTCAGAGAGCTTGGCAAATGCCCAGAGTCAGCTTGAATTTCTTTAAGAGCGTCTGCACAGTGTTATTTCTCGTCAGTCCACGTTTTCTATTAGAAGAACCCCAAATACGATACATACAGCAAAATCTCCATACAGTATACTCAAAGGAAATGAATTTTCATCAGAAGATAAGTTTTTTGCTACTTGCTTACTTTGTCCTCAGCTTTACTGCTTGTGATTCTTAGTTTATTTTTAAATGTATTTAATAAAGAATAACTTCATAAACTCTGATTTGTAAAATACTTGATTGAGATGTCACAGCATCACGTAACTGTTAACATCAGAAGTGACTTGCGCAGCAAAACAGCAGGAACAGAAGTCCAACATCTGCTTCCATTTGCGTTCTCCGGGTCAAGTTTCTTCAATTTGTCTCTTCGTTGTTCACAGTTGTGTTCGTTTAGTGTAAAATTGCCACATTCACATTGGGCATTAATTGCATCTTACCGTGGAATGAGCTGTGCAATTTCCTTCAATTTGCAGACTTAATGTCTGCTGAGCAGACTCTGGAACAACCTGCCTTCTCCCATCCCGCTCTGCTGGAGACAAGAGCGTTGGCACGGCCTGTCACCCTCTGTCACCGTTGCTGCTGGGACTCCTCGGATTATCCTGCTACGCTGAAGACAGCTGAGGTTTCTTTTCCAACAAAATAAAGTATGGAAGAACAAAACTGAAATACTGGCAACACGAAGTTTTTCAAAATTCTCTTTGTTTTATGTGGGAAATAAGAACTTTATCAATTTCCTGGCAATAGCAAGTCTCTCTTCACATAAGTTCTTTGGAGGATTCTCTGGTTAACTGGAGAACTGAAGGGGAAAACAGGCACTCAGAAATGGGCTCTGGAGCAATGTGGCCAGGACTAGGTTATTCTCAAAAGCTAGAATTTATTTTAATATTTAAGATGTAAAAAGATACTTCACTGATCTCATGGAGTCAGTTCTCCCTATTTTAATTTTTTTAAAAAATAGCATCAAAGACTGCATATTCAAAAAGAATATTTTAGTGTAGATTTTCAACATAAAACTACATTTTTTGGCTGACTAATATCAGTTATACAGCTGAGATTCTATTTACCAAAGTAGGGGGTTTTTAGTTTAAAAAACCTCACTTGTTTTAACAAACCAGGCAGTGAACCATAATACACAGATTTTTGCCAGCTGATTGCATTTCATTTACTCTACAGGTCTGCTTTTGCTCTTTTCAAGGCATTACATATTTATCTTTTAAGGATAAAGTTGTCCAGGCTACCTTTCATAATGTAATCCTTCATATTTACCCAACAAAGAATTAATTTGCCTTTATAAATTATTTCCCACAAGTCCCTGATCATTTTTGTGGGCCCTCTGCAGAAGTTTAAATAAAGGCTTCACATTAACCTTTAACTTCAGCCAGTTAGCAGAAAACTTTACAGAACATTCATTTTAAATATTTGGCAAACAGCTAAGCTTATATAAAAAAGTGAAACTGAAGCTGGTGACTCAGATCCCAAGAGAACGAAGCATTAGTAGGCACTTTAGGCTTGACTTACACGTTCATCAACAGTAACTGGTTTCAGTCTGTGAACTAATCCAGTTGTACACAGAAAAACACAGTGAAAACTGACATTTGGTAGTGCCCCCTGGCCTTTCTGTGTTAAAGGAACACTGAAACTTGGTGGGAGAGAGTAGAGGTTGATCACCTGATACACATTTTTGTTTTGGTAGGAGGATAATTATTAGCACTTGGGAAAACAAAAGTAGCTTTACTGTTATAATGAGTTAATAAACTGCTAATCATGGGATTTATGGCATTTGGGAGTCAACTCCTTGCACCACCCACACAGACCTGTGCTTGTCAGCTGAATGGGAAAGTGCTGCCAGTGGTTGGTGTAGGTCCTTCAGCTTGCTTCCTGGACCATCCATCCCATTACTGACCATACAGTGACCCTCAGTATTTTAAGATTAAATCACACTAGATGAGGAAATACGCTGGGGCCAATAGTACGCTGGATACAGCGACAGAGACTTTTAATTCCTGGCTAAAATCCCACACAAGCTGTGTTCTAGAAGAATGTGGGAGCTCAGTTGCTCTAGAACAGCGCAGAGTAAAACAGGAGGTGGAAGGCAGACATTGTTGAGGCAGGAGGGGAAGGCTACATACTTCTCAAAACATCACTGTTCACAATTGCAGGGAGATGATTTGCCAACTGACATTACACAACTTTTTTATTAATTTTTTTTAAAGAGACTGTAAAATGCAATTCAATTAGAAGACCTAAAAATGCCTATCAGGCTGTGTTTAGGACTGAAGCCATGAAGTCACTGACTGGCACACCAGGCAAAATAATGACTTGCAGAGGAGGGGAAAAAAGGCAGGGAAACTGTTCTGGTAAGGAAATTAAAAATTTGTGAAAGAAATAAGGAGCTGTACTAATGCAAATATTTAAAACAATGCCATAGCATATATTAAAGAGCTCAGTCTAGATGAAATTAAGCCATTAATTATCATGGGGATAAAGAAAACCCTGCCCTGGATACATGCTTTATGAAAACAGCTATGTCAAGTCCTGAAAGGAATTTCCACTGGCCAACCTTGAGGTCAATGGGGGAAATTTTCAAGTAGGGAGTTTGAGGAGGCACTTAAGCTGCATTCCCTTGTTTCAGCCAAATAAAAAAAAGCATCAAGAAAATCCTTATAAGATGACCTGTGTTTCTGATAAATCATTGCAAAGTGTTGCAGCACCCATGCCTTAAAACCAGGATGAGACCTGGAGAATTTAAATTTAGCATGTTTCATCAAAGATAATTGATTGATTTGTAGAACAGCTGTACTGGAAGCACGGGTTCAACTACATGAGCATCGTGTTTGTGATGATGGCCATCAAGGGACACATACCTATGAAAAACTTGTAAAAGTGTAACAAAAACATAACAACACTTTCCTGGAACATTCTTTTACTCTGAGTCGCAATCCTGGGGATATCCTAAGATTCAGGTTGCTCTCCAAACAGCCATGTACTTGAACATCCATAAAAATCATGCAGCAAAGAGTTCCACCACTTGTTTAAGCTTGTGCAGGTGGCGAAGGTACAGGTCTTCAACCGTTCCCGTGTTTCTTTTAGTATTTCATAAGAGATAGTGAAAAATCGTTCCCTACTCAGCACAATTGCTGCCTGTCATTTTGTCAAAATAGTTTGGCCACCTGGGCAAACTGTCTTTTCCAAAATGAAAATTCCTGCCTCAGTGAATCATTCTTCACATGAGAGCACTTCTGTACCTTTCATCATCTTTATTGTTCTCCCTATCCTTTTCCAATTTTCTTACCTCCTCTGTTTTGTACCGTAACGCAACAGGGAGAACAAAAGTGTTCAACAAAATAGCATTTGAAATTGTTATTAGTAGAACTAGTGTCATCTTAAATAGTTCCTTACCTATTTTTTGTCTCACCTCAGTGTATCTTAACATTTTAACCTCATTTGGACACAACTCCTTTTTTGATGGATTAATTTTTTCCACCTTAGAAGAAAAACAACGGAAAAAAATCCCAACCTGAAGTTTTTACATACCCAGGGAAGTCCCAGTCAACATAGAACTCATCAGAAGTGGGAAAAAAGTGTAACTAAAGGCTGCTGTTGTAAGCCAGCTTGTATCAGGGAAAGCTTACTACTGAAACTAACACGTCCATCCTACGTCCCGACAATGATGTAGTGATGAGCTCTGTGGGGGTTTTTCTTGGTGACTGGAGAGCTGCTATCCTGAAGCCCATGACTTCAGCTTCTGTGGAGAGCTCTGTAAATGCTCAACACTCAAGTGTTCTTTTGACAGGTCAGAATCCCACAGAGGCATTTTCACTTTGAGCAACCAGTTTCTCTGACAACACGAAGTATCTAACAGCAGTATCAGGTAAGAGCTGAAACATTATCACTCCAAAAGTTATATGTGCTTTAGTTAAGTCTTCCATCAAATACTTGACAGAAATTGTTACAAAACCAGCTGTATAACCAGGATATTTTGTTTACCATTTGCTGGCTAGGGATGTATGGAATCAATGTGATGTTTCCGTCCATTTAAACGATGTACAGCAAAAGCTGAGGCATTTTCAGAATGGTTAAAGAGGAAAAAAAAAAAAAAGGAGTAGGACATAAATATTACATTTCCTTAGCATGAATATACAACAAAAGCAAAAAAAAAAAAAATGTTACTTATGCTAACAGGCAGAATGCACAAGATGATACTAAGAGAGAGGCTGAACAGAGGGCTATTCCTCCTTATATGTAAGGGTGAGTTTTGAGGCTCTTTGAAACCAACTTTTTTAAATGTTATGAGCAGCTTGCCTGTATTACTTATTTTGTGGTATAACCAGAGCATATAGCTCCTTGATAAAACTCCACTACAAAAGGAATATGATAGTTTTAATGAGAGGACTTAAGAAGTGGGGTTCAGGGAAGACCAGGCAACAGCTCATAACTGATGAACCCTGTCTTTACCAGACAGCTGCCCAAGTTCCCAAAGGTACGCCAAACCTTTCCTCCTCCAAAAAATGCTGGCATATTTAACAGAAAAGTGATGCATTATTATCTATGACTTCACCTCCAACACTGGCATTAATGGTGCTTCTGTAGAAGCAGACGATCCCTCTGTGGGCCTGGCAGGACAGAATGCCACAGTCTGTCTTCTAGAGTAGCAAAGGACAGTTACTTGAAATTCCTCCAGATGTTTTGCAAAAGCAGTTCATGCTTACGCTGCACACTTGCCCAGTGGCTTTCTCTAAAGTGTCCTTTGGGGAAGGAGAGTCCATACTATGCTATGGTAAGGACTCTGCAAGCCTTCTGGAAAAGGCACAAATTGTGAAATCAAGAAACAAGGGCTATTTTGAAGACTTAGCTATTTCTGCAAAGCTCCATTACTTACAATTTTGCTTTGCTTTTTATTTTGTTTTAAGTAACTAGTATTCTAGCTAGTAAAGGTACATGAGCTAGTAAGGTCTGATATTGTATGGGGGACTATTATTAACACTCATTATTATTCTAAAACTTCCTACATCAAATTCTGATTTGTGACTGACTTGCTACTACATAAATTACCTGCCAAGTACAAAATGGGTTAAAATGCTAGACATAAAATTTTTCCTCTTTCACAGATACATACATATTTTAAAGTATATGTTAATAAATAAGCATTTTAATGTGAAAATCAGCTTACCATCTTTCATATCCAACTGTAAGGAATAACATTTTCTTCCCCTTAAGAAGTTGCGAGTCCTCCAGTCTAATCTCGAGTTTGAGTTATTCTCAGTAGGTCCAGTGTGCGGTGCTTTCTTTCCCACCTCAGGAGTTACAAGTGAAGATTGAGGTCTTTGAGATTTCAACAGATGCATGTAAGATAACTCATAACATACAGAACAGGGAGGCCTCGGATAGACCTCAAGTTGGGGTCAGTGCAGCTCAGATTCAAGAGGGAAGGTTTTTTATTATTTTTTTTCCTTTGAGGAAAGTAGATTTTGCTTCAGAAGGTATCAAAATGGGATACAGGATTCTCTTAATATCATCCAGATTCCTAGTGGCCCATATATAAGTCCCACAACCATCATTTATCTAGGATAAGTAGTAAGTTCTCCACTGGTCACCATTCAGCTTGGATTTGGTTAAATGTAGACTAAATACTAACCTATCGCCGTACTGGGGTGCACTGTCTACATCCAGCACGTTTCTGGGATTTACTATGGTCAGCAAACTTGGAATATCAGTCAGTGTCAATTCTGAAAAGCCCCTGTATTTGGTATCCTCCTGGACCACAATGGTGGGAACCAATGCCCAACTGTGCTCCCCGCTCTCTATTTTCCCATTCGGTTGTTTGCTAGGTCTTAGAGAAGTAAAGCTGCCTATACAACAGTGACTCTCTTCTCCCCTCAGACCTAAGAGCAATAGTTAAAAGCCAACAAAAGAAAGGAACAAATCTGAAATAATTACGTGGAAGAGCAGTTTTGGCAGTGAGGAGATAGGAGTTAGCGCATTTAGTCCAAGGTGTCTTAGTTCAAAACTGCTCACCTGAATCTCACCAAGAACTCAGAACATCCACCAACCTCCACTGGATGCTCACTTCGCATTACTTCTACAGGAACATTCCCATCTCCCATTGAGTCTTCAGAGATGCTGCTCACCATGCTCACCTGCAGAGAAAATAACAACTTTTCCCCACTGAAAGCTGTCTAGGAAAACAAATGCTCCTCTATGTCCTGGGTGCTGATGCGCAAGATACAAAGCCTCACCTATGCTTCCTCCTCTTTTAACTCAGTAAAATTTGGCAAGTGTATTCTACCTTACCACATTCCATCTTCAGCGTTCTCCTACCTTATGATCCAATACAGGCTTCAGCATTTGATAGCCTTAGAGTAAAACTCTTGTTCATTAAGGAAGTGTATTTTCTTGCATTAAGACATGTAAATTCTAGCCTAGACTTGAGGAAGCTGAACATCTTTAGCTAAAGTTCAGCAATGTCCATACTGGCTCTTACTCTCATCTCTTGAGGTCCTCCGTGTCTGTTTCCAGTGTGCAATATGCCTATCTGGACTAACCACATCACCAGGCCTTTAATGAAAAGCCCTGGCCCAGTCCTAAGAAACTATCAGCCACTTCTCCATCGCAGGGCAGTGGGCTTGTATTCCACTGTTTTCCAGAAAAAAACACAACTCTGTAGAAGAAGCTGGTGTACTTAGGAGCTCTTTAGGCCCACCCTGATTTTAAAATCTGCAAAGGGGCTGCCGAGTTGGCATTGGTTCACCCCAGCTTTACCAGCGTTACACCTGTTCTCGCTTAGTCCCCCTGCATTAAGAGACATTCCAAACAAGACTTTACAAGCAAGCTTTGCTATGATATTCAAGCATTCCTTCAAGTGTCACTCAATTAAAAGGCATCATCAGGTCCTACTAAAACCAGTTTTTCTCAGTTACCTTACTTTTGTCAACCCTTTAAGGGAGTAAGGGCAGCAAAAGAGACATAGGAACTACTCACCCATACTGAAAAAAAAGTCCATCTTTGGACCATGTGTACCAGATACTGAAGACTGGCTCTCGCTTCCCTGGGGCTGAGACTGTTAGTTCATCACTTCAAAACAGAAAGTTTATGAACAGCAGCTCTAGAATATGACTTGTCTCTCAGAACACAACATTTGAAACAGTAGCATCAGGCAGAGGAACATGGTTTGGGGTTTTTTTCACCATTTTTATATTTCTCTGTGTTCAAAACCTCCTCCATTACAGGGCTACTTCCAGACTATTTTATTCTGAAATTTCTATCAAGGTAAAGCAGCCCTGCTGATTACAAAGGCCAGGACAGGATAACCTTACCTTTTGACAGGTAATCCAAGAACCCTGTGTGTGCTTTCGACCTGATATTTGAATCTGGGCAAGATCCATCACCTGGCATTCCCTTCACATCACGCTGGAGCTGCTAGATGGTGCCTGGCTTAGAGTGTGCCTACCTTTCACAGGGAAAGGATAGACTGATTAATAGGAAGAAAGATCCTACAAAGTAGAAACACAGCTAAATGAAGTTGGTCTAACATCGTGGCTTGCCAGGTTGTTTCCCTCGATATTTTGTCTCTAACCCTGAACTACAAACTTGCCAGTACGGTAGTTTGGACACATTTGATGGCCTTGTGCACTGAGGTAGACAATTTCTTTTCCCAACTGCTCCTTGCACTTTCTCGGGGAGAAAACAAAACTATGCTAAGAGCATTTCCAAGTGCAGAGTGTTTGTGACTCTATCGATCCTAGGTGAACCTTTTAAATACAAGGCAAATGTAATCCTTGGTATTCCTCTGAGGAGGAACTTCCCTGGTTGTCACCACTGCTTTAGAAAAAAGAGGTGTTTACAGAAGACCCTGTAATTCTTCCTTTTCACAAGGACTTTTCCCTTCAAGGTGTCAGAGACATGTCTGACTGAACATTCAACACAATTTTATTTGTGAAACCTAAGATCTCTCTACATAATTTTTAACCTGTGACTGAGAGGCAGAAGTTCCAAGATTATCGAATTCATCCCACTTGCCCCATATCTAAGAATTCAATACCTATCACCTATTTAACCTGCATGCCCTTAGGTGGTGTTGCATATTCAGGTTCTCTCCTAAAACACCTTACAGAGACAGGGGAGGAGGAGGTGTTGTGTTGTTTGGGTTTTTCCCCCCCTCAATATATGCAATTTTGCTAGATACAGAGATTCTAAGGTAGACTGAATATCAAGGCCTTTCTCCACAGAGTAAAAAAAAGTGCGGTGATTCTAAAATACATGCCCTGACTACTGGGCTCTAACTATATCCAGCCAGCTTACCTTAAAAGCAGAACAGCTAAGTTAATGTGTCATACTATCTTCCAACTGCATACAGAATTTGAATGTTTTCATTTTCATGTATTAAAATACAAAACAGTTGCTTCAAAAGGAGTTAGAAATTTAAGAGAAGCTTGAAACACATTATGCATGACTGTCTCTTGTTCTTCCAGAGACTACAAAAATCAGAGTGGATCATTACCTACCTGCAGCTGTACTGTAGTTACTATCCTTGTTTTCTTTACTAATTCCACAGTAAAACTATAGAAGTATTTTGGCATACTTCAGTACCAAATAATCTGCTTTAGCATAGGCCATCACTGAAGACAGATGTTGTGACCACTACCTGATTTATCTCAGTGCCGCCTGGACCCATGTGGTGAGTACTTGCACCTTAACACGCCTCAAAGTGTGTAACAAGCTGCAAAGCTTTGCTTTCCAGCAGCTTAGTCAGCAATGCTTTTTCACCATTGATCTGTATACTCCTCTCTCATTACTCAATGAACGCAGTACTCTTTAGAAATGTTACGCTGAGGGCAATAAAC
The DNA here is from genome assembly GCF_000703405.1 of Apaloderma vittatum. Classification (NCBI taxonomy): domain Eukaryota; kingdom Metazoa; phylum Chordata; class Aves; order Trogoniformes; family Trogonidae; genus Apaloderma; species Apaloderma vittatum. The sequence continues at coordinate 29,619 of NW_009723992.1, read as the reverse complement.
TGCAAAAGTTTAGATACTGCTATTAAGAAAACAAAACTGTGTACCTCCTCTTACAAGTCTGTACTGATTTCAACACTAAAGAGTGACTATTTTAAAGCAGGGGGTATGAGAGTTACTGATCAGTCTATGCCACACAAATACCAAGACTGTTTTCCTAGGCAGAAACAGGACCACCTGAATGGCTCAGAACATGGACAAACTAAACTCTGTTTTCAAATTAGCATGCCATTAAAAAAATGCCAGGTGCCATTTATTACACCACTCTCACTGTATAATCGTTTCTAGGCAAAACCAAATTGCAAACAACATGCACAGAAAGAAGTTACTTTAAATCCAATGGACTTAAGACCTTCCAGTTAAAATTAAGACGATCTGGAAGACTGATCTCACTGGAGTTAATCCCATAATGGGATTTTTAAAGAGAATTTTCTGAGAGGTTGTGTTAGCATTATGAAAACAGGGTGGAGCAAGGCAGCAGAGATTACTCAACCGCATGAGTCCAGCTTCAACTGAACTACTGCTGAATCTTAAAGCTACGTAAAGCAGCAGTGACAGAAGTTACAGCATTTTTCCCCCCTTTATATTTCAGACTAGTTGTGTATTAGCATGAAACCTGCAGCATATTTCTTCATTTGTAAATTATTACAGATTTCAACAACATACATGCCATTGTTTTTTTCTAAGGAGCTTTTAAGCATCCTATTAATTCAAAAGCAACTAATGTACTTCTGTAGAAGTATGATATATGGATAAAGGATAGTTTTACTGGACTAGTTTAAGTCAAACTTATATACTGGTCACTTCTTGGTGAAAGTACTACTCAAATATACATCAGTTATTATCAATGGAGGTTTGTCTTTGGCAAAAAATACCAATTTAAGCACACATACAAAACTCAAAAATTTTGTCAAGGACTGTGGACTGGAAACAGGTTAGCTTGTCAGCACAACGGCATGCACTGGAATAAATAAGGTTTTTCTGCACTACACAAAAGAAGCTTTTGACCACAGTCTGAAACAGGAAGTCCTTTAACAGCTACTTCAGGTTTTTCAGATGCAGGGATTATGTATTTTTATCTGTCACCTCAAATGTTGTAAGATTAAAATCACCTTTCAATCATGATACATCTGCATTATGAAAAGATTAATTTAAGCTAGCTCTCACCAGCAATTTGTAATACAGAGCTTCATTCTTAAATACATTGAAATTGCACCTGAAGAAAAGCCCTGATTTATTAATGCGGTATCTACAAAATAGCTGTTGTTGAATTCTCACAGAGGAAGCAAATTAGCTATGTTTAGTCATACAGATTTTCAGTAATCACTACCAGTGACAGAATTAGGTGCATTCTTCACCTCACTAAAGAGAAAGAAATAAATCTGAAAAATGTTACTTCAGATAGCAGAATACTGAAAATAGTACACTTGGAACTAGGAAATCAGGATCCAATATATTCAGGCTTTCAATGACTGTGTTCACAGAAAATCCCTTAAACTACTATGATTGCTAACCCATCAGTCTAAAAATACATATTGAATTATCTGTGAAGTATTTCAGAGATTTTTAGAGGCAAGTATTTAACATTAAACAGATTACACTCAACATCAATTCACTTCGCACTGAAGTGAGTTGAAACCCACAACCTTCCTAGTAACTGCAGATGAGTCAACTGGATTTTAGGTACTGCAAGTTATTTAAGTACTAGAATGTCTACTTTTACTTACCATTATCTTCTGTACAGTCAGCTGGCATAGGTTATTCTACTGGCTGTGTAGCAGAAATAAGAATGCATTTCGTAACTTTCTCAGTGCAAAGAAAATTAGCGGTAAGATTCAATGTCTTTTCTACATGGTATTGACCAAAACAAGCAAAACTGTACAGTTATGCTAACTGTGCAGAGGGAGAGAACTATCACAGTTAATAAACCAAATTTATCAGACTAGAAGGAATCCAGATTTCTGACACTGCAAGTTTTACCTGAGTAACTGTCAGAAAATACTGCCTACTCCAAAGTCACCACTTAAGTTTCATGAACATTTAGGAATGAAACAACACTTGGAACTGAAAAGTATCTTGTGATTCAAACTTTAAATATTCAAACTGTATTTAATTACTATTAGCTACATACTGTGACTGTGTTTTCTAGACTGTAACAAATCCTTTTTCTTTAGGAAAAGAAAAAAAGAAAAAAGCTCTCAACACGTACCTCTAAAAAGCTTTCAGGAAGATAGCTTAAATAATCAATGTAAACCAATGTTTCCACATGAGCTCAGCTGTGCAAAATCCACTTGGAGAGCTGGCCATTTAAAAGTACATATGTTTGTGGAAAGAACTAGCAACCAGTTATATACTGGCAAGCAAAAGGTATCATTACAAGATAATTATCCCTCTCTCCAAATTCCAAGTAAACTAACAACCTAGTCCCTAGTGACACTTTTCAGCAAATCTATCTATTCAAAGAGTCAAGGCAAAAGAGCACTGAAGAAAAGTTACTCTTTCACCCTGTGAATTTTATAACACAAGTATAATTAAACACTTGCAAAGCACTAACTGGATGACTATGTGAAAATCGGTCCAGAAAAAAGTTTACCAGAGCTTTTAGGAAGCTTTATATTTGTTTGCACTAGAAGGCTGTAAAATAATAATTAATAATCTATCCCCCACTAGTGGGTATTAAGGATCAAGGAATCTTCAGCTCGACTTCCTTTCCTGTTGCCACATACCATTTTGATTTGACATAGCAAATGACAAAGTATAATCTGGTGTTTCCTCTGGCCAACTAATGCAACCAGCTAATGCCAGCCAAGAGGTTTCATGTGCTGGTACTGGAGATAATTCAGCAAGACACTCAACAAAGAGAGACTTATAAGTCCATCGTAGCCAGTCATAAGGCTGGGATTCATAAGCTTCAGGCTCAAACTCAAGCTTCAACTTTACCGACTGCAATTCTTAGAATGCTACACCGTAAAGATTACTGCCTTATCACCTACTTCCAAAACTTGCTATTCCATTTTAAACAAGTAACATTTTTAAACCGAGTTTTCACTAATGCATATAGTGAATAACAGTCTAAATTTTGTGGAATATATCAATCTGAACCCACTCTTCAGAAAAGTTACATGTTTTTATGTCCACATTGCCTTTCATTTTTAAAAGTCTACCGTTACTGATTTACTGAAGCACCAAAATAGCTGCCAGGCTGAACAGAAAAAGTTAAGTCTGCAGAATAATCAACGGTGCAAGGGAAAGCCAAAAAAAAAAAAAAAGTTCCTGTCCTGATATTTTAAGTTGGGAATTCTACCTTCAGAGGAGGCTAAGTTTATTTTAGACTATTTCACAGCCTTCACCCCCAACAAGAACAGAATTGGTACTCCTAATTTTAGATTTTAAAACAGTATTTAGGCAAGTTCTACAACATAGAAATTCAGAGACTGGTCTTAGTATCTACAATAACAGCCTTCCTCCAACACTAAAACCACAAAAACTTAAGTTCTGGGTCACAACAAATCTCATCTTTAAAAATTAAAAAAAAAAAAATACAGTTGTATGTCCTTTATGAAACCCTTCAAACAAAAACGAATACTAAAACAAGAGTATAATTTAAAAAGCTGTGTATTGGAGTGTTTATAAACCAGAAGTGTTAAGCAGCAAGAGCAGTTTCTGATTTCTTATTAAGTTCAATTAGACTTCAAATTTAGTAACACGTTACAAACCAATGTGGAACTCTGCTAGCTTATACTCAAACCTCTTCAGGTGTTTCAGCCTCCTAGGAGAATAAACAGAGGCAGCGCAATACATTAACACTTGCCTTCAACGTGCCAAAAAGAACTGTACGTTCTTTGTCATGGAAGCACCCCAGAGGAGATGAACGATTGCCATAGAACATTTCAAGTTTACCAACACCCAAGTGCAATCAAACTGATGTTGTATATATTCACTTGCCCATTTCTGACCATTATTTCCACTTAATAATGAATGTTTTTTCATTACACAATCGAATTTAAAGCTTTGAAAATAACATTTTTTTGTTTTCTTTTCCACTATATTATTCACCACATGCAATTTAGATTTCTGATTATTTTTTGCTAAAAAACTGCACCAATATCAGAACAGTGCAAATCATATTTAATTTTAAAAGTTATAATGGCTTGAGTTCATAATTAGTGGGAACACTGTCAAGATCACGGTATTTTGTTCACTCACCATTGCTTGCATTCCATTAAAAACTTTCCTGACAATTTTGCCTTTTTATTTTTTAACAAGTTCCCTGCGCTTTTATGAGAGCTGAAATTAAGGACACGATCCACAATTTCAACACATGTAGTGCCTTAATAGCAATGTTTTTACGCACTTCCATCAACTGTTATAATTCCGCAAATATATCATCCCCTCCCCGACTCATTTCCAGGCTAAGAACTAGTCACTAGCACTTGTGATCCCACAAGTGTTTTAAAGTTTTTCAGCAATGGAGAGATTTCAAGATTAAAAGATCTGAGGACTTCCCATTCTCCTTCAGCCCCCAGTGTTTTCATTTTATAGTAAGTTCAAAATTGATTTCCACATCTTGACAGTGTTCCTTATAAAACCATATGACAGTAAAAGTGCCAGTAGGCATGGCAACCTCTGCAAAGGGAGCATTTAAACTCCTTGGCACTGGGAATGCCAGCACCAAGGATTACATTGAAATTCAAAATTATACTTAAGGCTACAATTAGCAAACCCACTTTCCAGAACCCTAATATCCTATCACTAGATTTGAAAATTCAGAAGCTAACGCAACTGTATACTTTTATGCTCAAATTTGAGGAAAAAGTTACTTCTCTTTAGCAAGGGCAGTATACGAAACTGTGGTAGCAAATGTCTCTTACGCATTGACTACTCATTTCACCATCATTCACTTACTTTGTCTTAAAGTTCAAAACTGGCAAGGCACATTTACATATTCCAATGAATACTTGACAATTTTAAATTACACTTCATGTCCCAGCTATCCCAGTAATTGACATACAACATACTAAAATGGTTTATTAAGATAACAAAACAAAAAAAAAAAAATCAATTAATGTGAAACATACAGGCTATTGGCAACCACTATTCTAAAAATTATGTAAATACAAGTAAACATACTGAAATGTGTGCGATTCTAAGTTTTTAACCAGAAGATCTCTGTACTAACACACATTTATATTAATGACACATAAAAAAAATAAAAACTTTATTACAAAAATAAGTTACACTCGCCTCCAGCTTACAGTATAAAACAATTTTATTTGCAGGAATG
>NW_009723992.1:22500-24317 GCF_000703405.1 Apaloderma vittatum | reverse complement strand
GAATGCAAAATGATTGTTTGCCATGAGCAATTTCAACATATGACATGTCTAATTTTGTTAAAATTTGCATTTACTGGGGGAACTGGTGTGTATAAAACCTTAATTAGGTATAAGCTTCAATTTTCATTGTGGTGCCTATGGGTATGTAGTATAACTGCAGTATCCCTTTGGGCAGGGGGTTAAGGGAAACTCTTTGTGCCAAGTCCACAATAAGTCCTAATTTTATCTTTTACCTATAGGAAGTCGGACTTGGCAAGGTTCCTTTGTTTTTGTTTTGTCTTTTTTTAGGGGTGGTTCAATAGAGGATGCTTCACCACTGAACACTCACTGTCATCAAGGTGCTTCAGAAAATTAAAAACATAGCACAAATGATTGTACTCTACTCTACTCTACAGGTTATCATGATCTGCGTAAGAGAAATGGAAAGCTGATCCACGTGTTTTTACAGTGATCAGCAGTAAGAAATGCACTAATGAAAACATACCTTTTACCTAAAAAGCTAAACTACAACCATATACTATTCTATGATTTATGAAAAAACTTCAAAATATCCAAATGTCAGGCTTCACTGTACAGTTTGTCAGTTTTAGTCTGACCTTTTATAAAGGGACACTGCAGTATTTAGTACAAGTTGCTGATGCACTTTTTTTGAACATCTGATGTCTTACAAAAGTAACATCTTGCTAAACTATTATACATCCAAATAACTACAATATCTGAAGAAGCAAGGCTGCTTTTTCAGCCACAAAATACGACAAAAGCAAGGCCTGTTATGATGGTCATGAGGAAGTCTTACAAAGCCTCTGGAACTAAAGGCAACTAAGAATGTTACATTTGGTATATTATAATCTCACCCTCATATCATATTAAACAAGCCTTGCTTTTATCTACAAAGATTTTCTATGTACAGTACAGACAGGGTATAGTTCAATCCTCTGCTACTGAGGTAGTTAACCAACCCTTTAAAAAAGGTTCTGAAAAGAACCACTATCTGGAATGCCTGACTAACCAGCTCTGATGATTACACCTGAAACTGCTGTATCTGAACACAATTCATAAGTGATTACTATATAGACAATCATGATTAACCTTCATGAGCAGAAATAAAATTTAAGGATACCAATGATGGTATTCATCTATACCACTGCAATAAAAATTTAAATGCAAGAATTTGTGAATACCACTTTTGGAATCCTTAACTAAGAAAACTTGGGGGAAAAATCTACTTAAAGCAGATTTTTTAAAGAACGACTTTATTCTTTATTAAGATACCATGCTAGACGTTAAGGATTTTGTTGAACACATTGGGGGAAATAGAGTAGCTTTAGTTTAATAACTTGCACTGCAGAGAAAACTGTTAAAGAAATTCATTTCAAAGTCCAAGTATTAGTTCAAATGTCCCATATTTGAATCCGCAATCTTCGCAGGAAGGTCTTTTGCAACAGAATATGCTCCTATACAGCTGAGATACTTAAGGTTGCTGGATATCCTTACCATTACTCCACTGCAAGCTTCTGGTGTAATCCCACATAGCAAGTCAGTCTTCATTGTAACAGGTCAGGACCGGCCTCGACCCCTTTTCCCTGCTAGCCAGGTAACAAAAGGAATCAATTAGATAAATCATTTTAAAACTCTAGTCTGTACATTTGTTAATATAAAATCTTAGCAAAATGAATTATTTTTAAATATTACTACTAGACAAGAGCATTTTGCCTTCTGATTGCCACTAACTTTGGAATTTTGCTACGGGTGTTTTGTCACTTTGTCACAAACTGACATTATTTAAAAAGTTAAGCTTTAAACCTTTTATCACCAGC
>NW_009723992.1:0-17500 GCF_000703405.1 Apaloderma vittatum | reverse complement strand
GTATTTATGGTGGTATTGCCAATATGCAGAATATACAGAAAGAGGTAAAGTTGTAGCACCAAAAGATATAGGCAAAAGAGAAAATGTCTGCATGGCATAGAAGAAGAGCTAAAGAAAAAAAGAATACACTTTTTACAGTAACATCAGATGCCCTAGGAAGAACAAAAGGGCTAAGAAAGTTATGAGAACTAAAAGCAGGGTAAACTTAACCAATTCCATGTGTACCGTAGGTCACCATCTGGACATCTGTATTAATCTGGTAACCTCACTTTTCTGTCTTCTTGGATGCTGCATCGCAGCACTACAAGAAGTTATTTTTGGAAATAAGGTGGGGGAGGGAAGAGAGTTAGGAAAGCTACAAGTTAACCAAGAAGAAAAACACATAAGAACATCAAGCAGAACACAGGAGCAAGAAATGCCTTTCCCCCTCTTCCTCTCCATGTTCAGCATTTATTAGTGCAAGATCTCTACTGGTATGAGTTTGTAAGCTTCATGAGCAGATCTCCATTCTGGAAGTGGCAAAAAGAGTATCAAAATTCCTCTTTCAGTGGTGTTTTACTAAGCAGGGTGGGCGGTATCAGCACTGATAAGCCTGTGGTGAGGAGCACACACTGCTAAGTTCATTCATACGACATCAGTGTAGAAGAGTACGTGAAAGTTTAAAATGAAAAGTGTGCATGTTCTTTAAGCTTCACACATTTCCTCTGGTGCCCTCACACTCAATGAGCAGAGCAAAATAGTACCTGACTTCTCACCACCACCACTACTACATCTCAAGTGAAATGCAAACAACTTGAATGAATCCAACATTTTCAGAGAAGCCAGAAAACCTGTGCATGCTATAGTATATACCTACTAAAATTCCCAGACGTTCTAACTCTGTAGGAGTGTACATGTCTTTAAGAAGTAATACAACATATGCGCATGCATTTACACTTACATCTGATTTTTAGCCGCTTGTCTCTGAGCTTTCCGTTCTTTCCTTTTTTGATCTGGTGGCTTAGCAAAAACAATTTCAATGTTTTCTCCCTCTAAATCTTTGCCATTCATTTCTTCCATTGCCTGAAGGAATTAACCAGACTTTGAATATATTTCTAAGCACATCTTAAGTTATTTAATTTAATCTATCTTTTAGAACATGCATTTTAAATTTTGTAATCCAGAGCTAAAATAACCATATAACGCTATTTTTTAAAAAACAATCAGACAGTATAGTATTGTGGGTTCCAGAGTAATGCATTTTCTCTTAACTTAGCTCTCAAAACCCAGGACTGCATGCATCACTTCAGAAATCTTCCACCCAAAACTGCAAACAGGCTTCAATCTTTGCAAACTGTTTCAATGAATGAAATGATGGAACTGTCCTCCAAAAGCACTGATTTTGCAATAAGGGAATGAATTTCTAATGTTAGCGAACAGGCAAAATTCTACTCAAGCTAGAGATCAGTATATATTTTTATTATTTTATTTTACTTATAAATAAACGCAACTTCAGAAATTAGAATTTAATAGTCTCATTCTGACCACAAAGAAAAACCAAAACAAACCAAACCCCCCCCAAAAAACCCAAATCAAAAACCCAACCACAAAAAATTCTACCCACCACCGCACATGTACAATTCTCACGGGTCACAGTAATTGCTATGAGTTAACTTCAAGCAGGGGAATCCTAAAGATTCTACCACTTTTAGGAACTCTGCAGAGCTGAGCCTTGACAGGATACATATCCTATGAAAAGACTTCATCATCTTCCCAAGCATCTGTTTTAAGGTATACAAATTTAAGAAAAGCTGCAGCCCGTGTTCTCCCACAGAACATAAAAACCAGATACACTACAGGCAGGAGAGGAATTACACTTTCCCTTCCTAACAACAGAAAAAAAACACTAAGACTAGGCTAGCAATGTCCAGGCATGACAATTACTCAATTGCCTGGCACCTCTCATCAAAAAGGTGCTTATTTCACACCATAAAAAAAGAAGTCATTCTGTTCCTGGAAAACAAAATTACCTAAGTTTTTATCACCCGTCCTAAAGAATCAGCTTCACATTCTACCAATAATTTGGTAACAAGAGTCACTCAACTTCTGGCACTTCAGTTTCACATGATAATACATATGATTATCTTACATACTCATCAGCAGAATTACTTAGGATAAGTGCATCTAAGATCCACTTTTGAAGCCAGCAACTGTGTCTTCTTAGGAGACGCCCAGAGAGGAGGACAAAGTTATCAGAAACAACATGTTATCACTGCAAAGTGATAGAGGTATAGAGCTTCTCAATGTTATATTTAGTCACTACTTAACACAGTCACAGTCCTCTTCACTTACCTTTACAGCACCATCCCGTTCATCAAAATGAATGAAAGCATAGTCTTTAAGCTTCTTCACTCTCTCTAGCTTTCCAAATTGACTGAAGGCCTTTTCTAGTATCTCCTCTGTTACAGTATTGGCAAGATTGCGTACAAACAAAACTTTTACCTAAAAAAAAAAGATAACAAAAAAGGACTTAAAAATATGATCTCATTCCAAAACACGAAATGAAGTTCTGGAAGTCACTGCTATGGGCAGCACTGAAGACAGTATGTTTTATGTTCAGATTTTTATATACATATACATGAATAGGTAAATTTATATATTCATACAGCATGAGTTAGCTCCAAAATTCCCTGACAGAAACATTAAATCTGTTTTCAAACACGATTAAGTACTGCTATCCTGAAAGTCAATCCTATTTGTATTAACATTGAAAAGAATCCTAGCAGCAGTAATTTTCAACTAAGAACACTTCCTAACTTGAAAGAAGGCAACCAGGATTGGTTACACACAAAATAATTAACTTCTCAAAACATTTCACTGTTTAGACAGGTCTTTTGCTCAGGTATTTGCCGAACAGTCATCGCTATGATATCTAGGTCAGAAGTGACAAGCCTGCAGATCTGAGGCTGCCTGTGTCTCCCATGGTATAGCTACACCAAATGCTTAGCATCAGGACTCTGCCTGCCTGAGTGATGGGAAGTCACAGCTGGAAGACAGAAGGGGATACTAAAGATGACACTGCCAGGTTACCCCTGGACTCTCTCACAAGTCAAACTGTGTCCTTCCCTTGAGGAACAGCCACCTCCAAGTAACCCTGAAAGTCTTTTCTCTCCCTCAGCTCCTGAAAGCAAGCAATATAGCTCTTAAGCTACAGACTGCTATACACCTTAAAAGATCAGAGAGGTTGGTTATATTTCAACTATTGATATATGCCCTATTAATTGCCTAAGAGTGACCAAATCATCAATACAAAGTTTTGTCAAACTGCTTATGATACAAGCAAAGACAGAGCAGTCTGACAAATGCTTAAACTAGACTCCTATTTAATACAGCAGGCAACATAGGCTGGGCACCAGGAATCACATGTAAGCGACCTGGAAGTATTTAAAGACTCATCCTTGTGTCCATGCTGAGGTTCAACCAAATGACTGTGTATTAACACGTTTACATGTCATCCATGAGTTCTCACAATTTAAAAGTCTCTACCTTGTTGGCAAAAGTCCCCTCCCTACCCTGCCACCATGCTCTGAGTCTAACCACCTCCTCCTGCCAAAGAACGCTCACAGTCTTACCTTCCTACAACACAACTGCACATCAGCTGCAAAGACCTGCCATTTCTGTTCATATCCCCTCTGCTACTAGTGGTTTCAAATTAGCCGATGAGAACAATTAACTGAATATCGTACATGTCAGCACTTATTTCTCACTCCTAACCCTGAAGGTCAACACAAATAACACAAGGTGTGAAGGGACCAAAAAAGCACACTTTGATTTTTGAAACAGAGCTATAATCTCTACTCCCACAACATACAGGAGCTCAACAAGCCCAGACCTCTCTTTTTATAAAAATTACTATGTATTTAAGTTACAAATACACAGGACAGACTTCCATAAATCTTGCTAGCTGAACTAGGATGGGCTGCAGAGTTTCAAAGAAAAGGTAATGCAGGCCACAAATCTCACCCAGCATATCAACTCTAGTCTTTGGCAATAGTTACTGCTGCTGATTCTCAGGAGGCAAATGTCATAGCTAGCTCCACAAGGAAAGAGAATTCCTATCCTGTGTTAAGCTCCTCCTACGTGCCTCGACAGCAAAAGTAACCTCTATTTCTTGCAACCCACATGTAATAACCATCTTTAGTAAACTGTCCAAATTGCTACCTTAACCTTCATGAAAATTAATTATAGGAAGTTTTGTGATGTAATCAATGGGTTTAAGACCTGTAACTTTCAAACAAATGTTCCTTATTCTTGTACTTTAGGAAAGGATGACAACTAGAATCTAATGAGGAACCTAAAGTAGCATTCACTAATAAATTCACAATGACTGACAGTGTCAGACACGACTAAAAACCTCAAAAACCATCACATTTTTGTTATAAGATGCCCTAACAGTTTTCAAAGAAATAAAAAACATCCCTAATTTATTTTTTGCAGTGTAGACAGATCCATTAATCTTTAACAGTTGATTTTTTAACACCTTTGGTCATGTTACAGGTTAAAAGCATAGCTGAACCAGTCAACAAGATGTCAAAGCTAGGAGGCAGGTTAAAGCAAAGACTGAGGGAATGGGAATCCATTTTTACTTCATTTAAGCTATCTAAAGAGGCAAGTAAAAAAATAAAATAAGGAAGTAGTCTTCATTAAGGCTCACAGATTTTAACACCAAGGATCCATAAATACATACCTAACAAGCAATATACCCAGCAGCATTTTGTAACAAAGGTAGAACTCGCTTTTAAAACAGCTTAAGATTAGACTACTCCCAAAATTTCTGGGATCTACTCCTTTTCCTCCTCTTACGTACAGCACGAACACTTCAGACTTCACTACCACATTGTCTAAGGGTTAGCCCTGTCTCATGTCCCCTAATCTACTAGTCAGTCACAAGTATACAACTTTATTTAGCTACTTAACCTGCCACTTCAGAACACCCTTTGTAGCCTCAGCTATGCCACATAAAGTAGCATAAAGTCAAGTAAAATGTTAAGAAATTTAGCTGCACTACAGGTTTGAGGTGTCAAAATAACACTTAGAAGAAACTAAACTATCCACATAGCTACTGGAAGTTGGGAAAAAATTCAGTTTGGTCCAGAAATCAATTACTTAACCAATAATACTTCAACATGTCAGTACAAGCACTAACATAGCCGATATGTCAAGCTTCAGAACCTAGCTTTCCACCTCATCATGCTCTAGGTACTTCATATTTAAGCTAACAGTCCACTTGAAAAATTTTAAGTATTCATCCATAAAGTATTTTTCATAACATTTTAGCAAAAGTCTGTAGGACAAAGGAAAAAAGGCTCAAGTAAACACTTCAGAAATTTAAAGTAGTAGGTGTCCATATATTGACAAAAGTTCATGCTGCTACTGCAAGGTATTAAGAACAACCGTATTCACCTTCGTGGCTACAAAGGTGAATTTGTCTTCCTCACAGGTTGCTCTTACCAACTTGTTTTTCTGGCAGTCTCGACAAGAGATCTGTCAATCACATGAATATTCTGATAAAAGCAACATACTACTCCTCCTCACAGTGTTTCCTCCAGAGCATTCTACCACAGAAATGTGTAAGACACGAAAGGTCAACAGCTCTCCTCTTGCTCCTGTCTGACAGTACTCAGAAGCAATGACAGACAACCTGCAGTTCACATCTGGGAGATGACTGACTGCAGCAGCTCAGCTGCTGTTTCTCTTAGGACAGACAGTAAACCTAACACTTCCAGAAGTGCCAAATGTGGTCAAATTCTCCAAATGTACAGTAAGCAGGCAAGAAAGACTGGAGTACAGACTTCCCTTGATGTGAGAATAAACTGAGAGATAGCAGCAGCCAGCGAGAAAGGTGAGACACTAATGTTTAGAAAAACTTCCACATTCAGCCACAAGCTACATGTTCTCTATTTTTTCAGTATTTCATTCACATAGTCTCACTTTTCCCTGTTTCTTCTTCAAATCAAGCTCCATGCCCAATCTTTGGCATACAGCACTAGATGCACAGAAGCTGATTTTCTGAATGTTTTCTTCCCTCTTCATGTTCCATTTAAAAAACAAACCAACACAAGACATTAACTCATTCAAAAAATTGTGTACTAAATGGGGCAAGCCACTACCAACCTCTAATTTCTTTAGCTTTTCTCTTCCCCCATCTGTAACTTACTTAGGCAAGACACCTGATCATGTCCCCTACCACTTTCTGCCCATCAATTCAATCACATCAGCAAAAGTTCCTGCTCATTTATTTTAAGTTTTCTGGATTAGGTCTCTTCTCTGTTGAGCCAAGAAGTTGAACATACACAGGCCATCATATTTAGGAAGTACCACCTTTGACAAATTTTACCTGCAACTCTTCCCCACTACTGATAAGTCTACGATGCTGGGCAAGAAAAATATAGAGTGTGCAGACAAGATAGTCCAAAAGCTTCTGTAATACCTGTATTACAAAAGCAGCTTTTTCCCTAAAATGAGCCCCCACCCCAACCCTTTTCCCTTGTGGCTCACCAAAGAGGAGATCCCAGTCAAGCTATCTTACTAGGTCCATCAAAGTAGGACTCCAGCAAGTGACGTGTCTCAGATGAGAGTAAAAGCACAGACAAAAAGCAAGCAAAGAGAAAGAGATAAGGATATGGGCTAGCTAAGAGTTTCCATTTAACAGCTCAGCTACACAACATAACTGAAAAAGACAGGGTTGGGTATTATCTGATGGGAAAAAAAAAATCAGGTAATTCATTTCTTGGCAAAGTATCACACGTATATATAAAAAAATCTGCTACAAGGTACTCTTAACAGTCCAGACTTCAGTTTCACCAAAATATTCAAAATCCAAAATACTACTAGTATTCACATTTTAAGAAATTAACTGCCTCCAAATTAAAAATAAAGATACAGTTCCAAATACAAAGTAATTGCCTAACTTCTCAGAAGTAACTCCTAAAGGCAACTTTTAAAATATGTTTGTGTACCTTAGTGACAAGTTCTAATGCTGAAGCGATAAACAAAGTTCCAACGTTGAAAGAATTAAAGCTTGTTCTCAGATCATATCTAGATTTCCATCCCTTCAAAAATTAAGCTACAAAACCTTCTTAACTTTTGGAGTCACCACAAGAAATTAAGCATGTCAGGTCTATGCATCATTTTGGCAAGAATTATCTTCAACATGCAGCCTTGGGAGCATAAAATAACATCAGTCAACAGAGGTTTTAAACTCACAACAACTCTAGGGTGTATTCATATTTTATCATCTCACCTACAACATCTCTGTCAAGAAAGCTGAAAGATGCTATTTAAACTTAGGCTAAATGTCAGGAAGTACTTACTTTGGAACAAGGCACTTTAAATGTATTGTGGTTGCCTTACAGCTTTATTACCTTTGCCATGACTTCAGGATCTGGGTCTTCTATAGGGTCAGCCCATTCAACTGTAACAACATTTCCCCAGACTTTCACTTTGCCACTCATTAACCTACGTCTGGCCTGGGCAGCAGTTTTGTGATCTTCATACTCAAGGAAACAGAAACCTCGGTTCTTCTTCTTGTCATCAGGCTGATGATACAATATGACATCTGTAAGACCCTCTGAAATAAGCAAAATATTTATTTGTTATGGCTTCAATCCATTAATTCCTATTATGAATCTTCCTGTATGGGTCTGCCAAGTGGTTCCAATAAAGCATGAATACAACAGATTTATTTTTAAGACCTCATCCGTAATAAAATTTCCCTACCTTCGAGACCAAGATTTTCAAAGAGAGACATTAGACAATATTGACTTAGGTTCCACTTTTATTAAGTGAAGAAAGCCTAGGAGCTACAGAAGAGTACTTTTCCTTTAACTGAATTAAGAGATACGGGCAGCCAAAAGTTGTGCTTTGTCAGTTTTCCTCTTAAACACCTAAGTCACGCCACTTATCAGCATGTGTTTTTTCCATGGATGTCTAAACAACAAGAAATCAAACTTCCAAGATTTTAAGGCATGTAACTGTTGCTTCAAGGAACCCAAACTGTACCACCAACAGCAGAAAGCCATCAAATATTACCTTTGCCAGTTTATATGCTGTTATCAAAAAGATCTTCATCATATCGCTAAGAATTCTGAAGCACAGAACTAGTTAGGTTCACCTGCTTCAGTTTTGCCTTGAAAAGTTTTAAAACTTCCATTAGTACTGAAATAAAGAAAACATCTATTTCTTTGAATGGCTTTTTTGAACATGACACGTTTTCTAGGTAACAGTTGGAAACACATTTAGTATAGTTACAAATATTTCAGCCCTCAGCACAACAGTTTAAAAAACAAACAAACAAACAAACAAACAAAACAAAGTCAGGACAACTGCTGAATAGTCTTCATCTGGATTCATCATCATTCAACCATAAGCCAAAAGATGGTGAAGATAGTTCATCACTGATCATGCACCCCTAGAAAATGTGGTTATTGACTTACCTGTTACTTTGCTAAATTCTTCAACAATTTGTTCCTTGGTTTTGCTCTTAGGAATAGAACCAACAAAAAGCCTATTATTGGCAACAGAGATGCATACACCAATGTGTTTTCCAGAACGAATTTCATGGTTGTTGTACTGAAAGAAAATTAATTGGACAATCAGTTACAGG
This sequence comes from Apaloderma vittatum, assembly GCF_000703405.1. Taxonomy (NCBI): domain Eukaryota; kingdom Metazoa; phylum Chordata; class Aves; order Trogoniformes; family Trogonidae; genus Apaloderma; species Apaloderma vittatum. Next base: position 8,856 of record NW_009723992.1, on the reverse strand, counting down.
TAATTTTCACTCCACTCCAATACCAACATACCAAACATTTTTAATTCTTCAAACACAGCATTGAGGAATATATTAAATTCCTTGGAGCTTAACACATTCTTATGATGCATATTCAGTTGTTCTGAAGTATACCCATGTTCTCTACGATAACTTCACAATTTCAAACTAAATTATTCTTCCCTTCTTGGTCAAGCCTCTTCCTTAAAACATGTTTCTTTAGAGACTTTTTCATGTAGAAAAAGGCAAATCTTTTACATCAAAGTCCTCAAGATCAAGGCCTCTCCCTTCACAACAGTGCAGGAAAAAAATACAAGTTTCTCTACAGATTGATCTATGAATTCTTGGTTTGTGTATAATACAAAACAGGAGTTACAATTAAAGCCAGATTCCCTTCTAAAGTTCCACAGTTAACAAAAGAAAGAGAGCTGTGATCAAGTCCTCCACAAAATGTGCATGAGGAACTGCCCAATACTTTGCAAAGCACATAGATTACACATGTAAAGATAGTAAACAGCAAGAACAACCTTCTACTGACTTGAAATCCTAAGACTTCTGTTGAAATGCTTCTCCCATAACAGACTGTTTAGAAGACACCCTGAACAAGTCAGCAGTTTAAGAAAAAAAAAAAAAAAAAAGTATTACTGTAGACATCTGTTGACAAAAAATGCCTTTCATTGAGATGCAGACACAGACATGCATCATCCAAATAAGCAGCAGGGAGGTCAAGTGGTGGTACATCAACCCTTTCCAACTGGGAGCCCTGCAACAGACAGTTCTTTAGCTAGGAAAACGTATTTTGTGGTCAACTTCTTATTGACAAGTAGCAGGACAGCTTTTCAAAATTTAATCTAGCTATTTATTCTGTGAGCTATTTTGCGTACAGTGGTAAACCTTCCTGCATAAGCAAGTTCTCCCACACCACTTCTTGCTTTGTGCACTAAAACTTATCTTCAGCAAATGAAAATTACATCACTGAAAATTTTCAAAGCTAGACAATGCACCAAAAGCAAACTGAAAAGAGAACTGTATGCGTGAAAGGATCTGGAATGACATCTTCCCAACTAATAATGTCTCAAAGCATAGCAGGATACAGTAATCTCCATATATGTTGCCCATGTGGCAGAGGATAGTTCATTTTGACGTAGGGAACTGCACAGCAAAACTGTATATATATTTATATATTTTATCATCAATAAACAGACTTTACACATTAATAAAGAGACATTACAGTAGCTCAAAAAAATTCTTTATAAAGAAATGACTTCAAAGAAGCTGACAGTTATCAGTATGGAAACAAGACACAAATCGATTCTTCATTTACTGAAGTGTACATTTGGAAATATTTTTTTTAATGACAGGGTGGTCAAACACTGGACCAGGCTTGCTAGAGAAGTGGTCAATGTCACAACCCTGTCAGTCTTTAAAAGATACATTTGGACAATGCCCTTAATAACGACACTAACTTTTGGTCAGTCCTGAAGTGGTCAGGCAGCTGGACAAGATGATCATTGTAGGTCCTTCCAACTGAAATATTCTATTCTATACGGATAACAGAAAATACTATGCAATTGTTCCTATTAAAGTCTAAGACAAAAGTCTGGCTACACATTTACTCTGAAAAGAGCCTCTCATATAACTCATAGCAATGAAATAATACTTCATAACTAAAAAAAAAAAAATCTACCACGTTGCAATTCGACGCTGACAGTAGTATTTAGTAGTTTTTTCATACTACAATATTTATTTACTGTACGTTTCTCCTTAGCACAGAAAAAACAGTCTTGAATTAGGTGCTCTTGGAATATAGTGTTGGGGTCTTTTAGGTAAATAGTTTGCATACTATCTGTAAACTTAGATGAGACATCAACAGCCCCAAATCATGATCTGGGTAAAGTGCCAAAACAGTCAGGCTACCAAACCAGCTATATCAGCATACTGCTTCCCCCTCCTGTCACCACTGAATCAATGCCCAAAGTTAGTAACAGAGATATTACTACCCTCTAAACACTATGGTAATTTTCTTTTGCTAAGTTCTATAAGAACCTACTCACAAACAGGTTAAAGTATGCATAAAATCTGTCTTGTCACTTTACCCACTTAAGCTTTCACCAATAACTTTAGCTTATTTCCAGCAGCAAATTGCAAGTCATACTACTATGCACAGCTGGCACACTGCTAAAGAGGCATATTTGCATAACTCACCTGTACCTGCACTTTGATCAAGCTTACACTTGCTCTAGTCAAAAATACACTGTATGCAACTATAGTTTTCAGTATGTTTTCCTACAAGCTTCACTTATGAAGTATTATCCTGTGTATGTCTACAGTAACCTTAAACACTCAAAAATCTTATGAAAAAATGAAATCTAACAACTTCACATGAAACAGGAGAATTGAATATGTGTGCAAGAGAACACAACTGGAGTTATAATTCTCAACTCAAACAGCATGAACAGAAGGTAAACAAAAATATGTTAACAGAAAAAAATATGTCTTAGGTGAAAAATAAAATCAGACTTCTGACAGTGCCTGTGTGAACATCTGAGATGCCATTTCTACTTAATCAGCAAGGGTTAACCACACTTGATTAAGTACTGAACATAAAATTAACTACTGTTCATATCTCTGTGTCTTCTCAGTATGAGGCCATAGCACTATTCCACTTTTGTCTCAAGCATAATCCCAAAAGTATTTCAAACACAATTTAGGGAACCTCTCCCTTTTTAAGTGGTCTTAATAGAGCATATGCATAAACAAAAATCAAGGCTTCAAACCTCTGAATTGCAAGATTTGTTCTAGTTAATGAATAGGATAAGTTAACAGCAAGTTTATTCAAAAAATTTAGGTTGTTATAAAGACTGTGGATGATACAATGACCACGCAAATATGAACTGCATCCAAAATATGTTACACCACTGCAAGAGCCTGAAGACAGGTCAGTTTATTCTCTGCTCCAGTTTGAGTATTGACAAAACCTCATAGCTGCCTTTTATTTCCGAATATATATATTCAGAAGCCTACAGGCAATGCAGAAATTTTATTCTCTTTTTTACTACACTTCAGAGTCTTAAATGTAAAAAAAAAAAAAAATTAAAAATGCCTCTGGGTAGAAGATGGGAAATAACAGAATCACCCTGGGAGTCCAGAAAGCTGCAAAGTAAGTTGTATACACATCAGAAGATTACAGTAGTATCGAAAAGAACACTACCTGTTAAAATACTAGTATATTCTAATGGGTAGGGCCAAGGGTTTAGCTTTTCTAAGAAGTCTGTCAGCAGCCTCTCCCATGCATGTGTAGCTAATACAAGTAACAGACCTACAATTTTCATAGAATCATAGAATGGCCTAGGCTGGAAGGGACCTTAGAGATCATTTTAATCCAGCCTCCCTGTTGCCACCTCCTGACTAGTTCTACAGCCATACTTGTCTAGGAGGGATGTGCAGGGTACTAGTAAACTTGGGAAACTTGTAATATGCCAAACTGGCCAGTCAGCTATGGCTGGAACCATTCCAAAGCTGATAAATGCCACAGGACCCAATTTAAAACTAAACCTGCTCTCAGAGCTTAGCATGAAGGCTGAAAAACTGTCCCATCAATTACAAAACTTTTCAACTATTGTACTCAGTGACTGTTTAACTGAAAAACGTAACACAGACCAAAGCTCAGCTACAAAGGGACACCAAGCACCTCCTTCCCTTGTATCATTTCGTGGAAGACAGACGAGGATCTGACATTACTTTTATGGAAACACAAGCTAAGTGACTTTTTAGAGCACGCTGCCTTTAAACAAAATGCAGCTAAGTGAAGAAAAATTCCTTTTTGTTTGCTCACTAGATGCCTCTGAGAACATATTCTATTTGATTCACTGTTTTGTTAAGTCATGTGCATAACTCTTTAAGAGTTCACATATAATAAAAACAGCTAGGTTGACACTGAAAGTACAGAGAGGTATATGCAGTTATCCTCAGTATGTTTGGATTGCGCACAGAATGAGTAACAGTTGTTATTTAAAAACTAAACAGCGTATACCAGATACTTTTGTACTTCCACTTCCGTGGACATTGCTAGGTTTTTTCAAAACACATTCTCATATTCAGCTTGATTTGTCTTCACCAACTGACATACTACTCTTATGTCAGTACTGTGTTTAAGACGTGGTCTAAGATGTACCTTATTACAACACAAGAGATTTTAACCTTACTGTATCAATACAGTTATCAGTGTATCTCAGAATGAGTACAGGTAGTGCTCAAAGATCATACCACACACTGATCTTAGGCATATCAATGTAGTAGTAACTAGCTCAAAATATTCATATTCAACCTATTTAGGAAAACAAAGAAGCAGAAGGAGGATCAGTGTGGTATCAGTGATGGATATTTCATGCACAAAACTTAGAAAACTTATTAAGAGCAGCCTATTCTTTACATCAAACTATTTCACACCTCACTGTAAAGCAGAGGAAATGTTCTTCAAGTGGGCAGGATTTATGGGTTTTTCTAGTCAGTTGCAGCAAACAGAACAGAGCCTAACACCCAGGAGTGACCTCTTTCCTACCGGAAGTATCTCACACCAATTCCGTGACTTCAGCAGCATCACCGTCCTGCGCGACTCCCCCTGCCGGCGCACAAGCACCGCGGGAATCCCGGACAACGAGACCGAGGCTTCCCCCTCGGACCCCGCTGCCACCCTGACACTGCCGCTCCCCAGAACTCACCCAGAGGCACAGAGCTCCCAAGTCACTACTGCTAACACAGCTCTTGCTAATAACAAAGGTTCGTTCAACTGGACCGAACAGCAGTCCATCGGCTTCTGCCACACACATGGCCCCCGCAGCCGCCAAACACAGCCAGTAAAAATGTAGAGGCAACATGGAAATATTTACGAAGTGATCGAATAGTTTCATCTTAAGCATTTAAGCATTTGGATCAGGGCAACTGCTTACAAGCTAGAGTGTTCATAACAAATAAATTAAAATCCAAGTACTTACCAGTTTAACAGCTTCTTGAGCTGCCTCTTTAGTACAAAAAGTGACAAAAGCATATCCTCTATTTAGACCAGTTAGTGGGTCCATCATTAAGCGGAGATCCCATATAGGGCCAGCTTTCTCAAATAATGGAACAAGTTCATCTTCAAACAAGTCTCTTGGAATCTTGCCCACAAATATCTACAATAAACACAGAAAATGCCGTTCATTAAAAACAAAAATACTTCCAATGAATAAGAATACATCTACATAAACATTTCATTCTTCTTACCTCTGTACCAACAGAAGGTTGCTGTCCTGAATATACAGACTCTGGAGGAGGTCCACCATACTTCCTCTGTCCAGTAGTCACATCGAGTGTGTAGCCGGTTCTCTCTAAGAGTGCCTTCAAGTAAGAAACTTAAAATTTTAAAATCACATACAAATTGAGCTAGTTTAGATGCATTTCATTTACCAACAGACATGCTTAAAATTTCTCTTAATCTGTACAGCTTTGAAGCTCCAACAGCAAACAAGCCTACTGCTACTACTTCAACCAGAAACTTGCAAAACAATTATTAGAACTATTAGGTAAAGAAACACTGCTAAAAAAAAAGACACAGAGAGTCTTCCCAATTCCTTCATTTTCATATCAAAAAAAAAAAGAAGCCCAAGCAATAGAATAGTGAGCTTCCCTTTAATTAGGAAGATCTTAGTCTGAGCCACTTCTTGTTTTGGCATGTTCAATCCTGCAAACATTTATGCACAGGAGTTCCCTTTGCTTAGTGAGATTACTCATAAGTGTGAACTTAAAGAACACGTGTTTAAGTGCTTACACTCCTGGAACACTGTACAGGCTGCTTTAGGTATCCAGCCACTGAAGTGATAGCACTGCTTCCTCCTCACCACCTCAAACTCCTTGTGGGCTCACAGAGCATCCCCCAGCACAACTGATGCTCGCTAGAATCACTGCATACACTTACAGATAATAACACCAATTTAAAATTATAAACGAGACTCAGTACGCAAATAGATCACGAGAAACTCCTTTTAAATTAGTCTTCCTTAATTTTGTACAAGACAAATCAACTCTACACACAAAGAAACAGCATATTAAGTAAGCCTAATTATAATGAAGAGTTAGTAACTTCAGAAGTGGAAAACTGCGAAGTTATTTTAAATGCCATCAGCAGTACAAGTTATGCTACTTTAAGTTCAAGGCATCACATTGCTGTTTTATGTGGTAGTGACAAAACTGTATCATTCTTTTTGAGCTTAAAATTAACAGCATCCCAGCCTCCGAGTCAGGAGGAAAAAAGATTTTCTAGTTTCACCAGCCACGCAGTTATCTGCAATACGTAACGTTCATTTTTGCAATTTACACATGAGAACTTAAATATGAAAGATTTTCTTACTTTTTAAGACGTCAACTAAGCATGCTTAAATGATTTTCCCTTCCTTAAGCTTGGGTAAAATTGTTAATCACAGAATTTTAAAATAAATCATAGTTTGCCTAACTCTTGAGACAGGAGTCTCTTGTCAGCAGAAGACTTGGTCCAGGAACTAACAGGCCCACTACTAAGACAGTTTGGGGTACAGTTTATGAGAACAGTGATTATGTCATAAGAAGTGGGCTAAATCTCTAAATCCATTACAATCTGTTATTTCAGACAGATGTGGTATCTCCTCCCTACTGCTGAGCTGCTTTAAACCTGAAGACAAAAACAAACAAACAAACCCCCCCCCCAGACAACAAAAACAAAACACAAAAGAAAAGAAACAAGTAACAGCCACCAGTAGCTGAAGTCATGCATTCTGAACTGAAAGATCTACGCTGAAAAGTATTTGGAAACTTTTAACTTTGAAACAGCCTAGCTGTCTCAGCCAGACATAAACTGTCAAATCTTTTTCACTTCTATATGCGTGAAGTTCCAGTAATTAACAGTATATTAACTTTCCTCTTAAAGAGGAAAAAGTGTAAAATAAAAATGCAAGTAACAATTTCACTAATGACAAGTAATATAAAATTTTTTAAAGAAAAGCGCAGTTTGAAAAAAATCAAGGTATCTGCCACAATAGCTTTGAAATAGACAGACAGACCATGTAAATTTTATCCTTTGGGCACATACCTTAATTTTTGCCTCATCTGGTCCTTTGCTAGAATCTGCCACCTTGGTCCCCTGTTTTTCCCTCTGCCTGTATGTCTTCATGACTCCACATAAAAAGGCACTTTTGTTCTGCAAAAGATATATTCATTTTCAGCTCTGAAAACATGAAAAACCAAAACCTAATTTTACCTTGAACTAATATAGTGCTCATTTTACACATCACATATGGATCACTGAAAAGACTTAAGTAAACCTTCTGCCATTCAACTAGCACTTTATCCCTCAAAAATTATCTTCTAAATTGCTTAACATTACCTGAACATGTGAGAGATCACTGTCTTTAAACTGCTGAAGCACTGCCAATGCACCTTCTTCATTAAATTCCTTTAAAGCTTCAATAGCTCTTTCATCTAGATCACTATGTGCAACTAGTCCTAGAAAAAAAGGAAAAATAAGTATATTACTAAATACATTTGGGTAGCAATATTTGTTTAAGCACATTTAACACATCTAACAAATTTCAGCAACCTTGATTAATGTAAGTTACTGTAATCACTTAGTCCTCTTAAAGGTAAATATTAAACCTTTTTTTAAATCAAAAAGTGTCAAAAAAAGTTAAGATTCAGAGTAACAGCTACTGCGCTTAAGTATTCGTTTGACTTACGTGAAACTCAGTTGTTGCACGGGCCAAATCTATTTTCAATATCCTGAAGGTGAATTCAGAAGGATCTATCAAAACCTGACTTGGTTTGCCTAAGCAATGGTACCTTGGTACATTTTGAAATGACTAAAAAGACAAATAAACTGCAGGACTAAAAGTGACCACCACAATCCAAAAATCAAGCTTAAAAAATGCTAGCTACTACCATGTCTGAGAGAATCAATAAAATAACCTTTTCATCCATGAACCCAAGTGCTATGTCCCTAAGTATCATTTACAAGAAGATGAATATCAAGGCTTCTTAAAACCAAGTTACTTAAGACTACAGTAAAAAATGCAAAGAGACCACATCACCTACTCCTAAAAATCATCTGTTGCCTATTCCAGCTGTTGCTACAGTCACCTGCATACTTCTCCTTCCCATTCCCTCTGCCCAAGAGTCCTGGCCCAAAACTTTTATCTGAAAAATGTTACGACAAATTAAAGCCCTGAAGGGAAAACATCCACAGATTTTGGTAGGACTGCAGTTCCCATACTTTTGGAAACCACAAAAAGTTGCTATTTTAGCCCAAAGACAGCAGAATCCAATAAAATATTGTAAGTGTGGTTTTGCAAGTTTTACATCTTACCTGCAACGTAAATTTCATCTAGTTTTTCAGCAACTTTCTGTGGTAAACCAGCATCAAGCAATGTCTGGAAATGCTCAGAATGGGTAACTGCAGCAGAAGTATCCATGGGCTCTTCAGTACCATTTCCATTAACATGTTCAGTAGCCATGTTTCCAGATATCTGTTCAAATGCAATAAGCATCATAATTAAGCTCAAAAGATCTTCAAGTAGAACAATTCAAGTGACAATACATGCAACAGACTGCTCTAATCTTGCAAAAGGAAAAAAAAAAATCGTAGACCACTTTCCTGATACTTTCTGGCTTTAGAAGACGCACAAAATTCCTCAAAAGAAGCACTAACACAAAGGAAAGCCCTAACACCACTGGCTAGCGGGGGTGGGGTAGCTTTCACTGCAGGTTTTACACAATCCAGCCAGACACTGACTCACCTCCCTCTCTCTGTCTCTCTAACACACTCCCTAAGAGGCTCTGAACAAGTTAGAAATGGAG
>NW_009723991.1:35608-35954 GCF_000703405.1 Apaloderma vittatum | reverse complement strand
ACGATGGGAACAGGGTGTAACTGTACATTGTTAGTTGCACCACAGCCGGGGACAACTCCTGTGCGGAAGAGTTTGCAATGAGAGGAGATAGGGAAGGGGAGGACAGCAGGGATCGCACTGGTTTTGTAGCGAGGGACTGACACGTACCCTTTTGCCAGAGGTCTCGCGCGTCATCCGTGGCTCAGCTGCGAACCGTAGCCGCTCCTCTTCAGCCCTCGTCATGCGGCTCAGCTGCCCCAGAGCGGCCTGTGCTCTGTAGCCCGGTTTTTAATTGGTTTGAACAGTGCTGGAATCTGCTTTCTGACCTGGGAGCCAGAAGCAGCAGCCAGGGGGGGCTGAGCGATGG
>NW_009723991.1:31987-35537 GCF_000703405.1 Apaloderma vittatum | reverse complement strand
TCCCCCCTCCCCAGGCGCAGCCCCGTGCCTCTCGGCAGGACGGTGGGACACGGGGTCCAGCTCACCGGTCTGCTCGCTGGAATACCAGCGCGGTCCCTGCGGAGGCTGGTGAAGCCTGCCCTGTGTTGCCTGAAATAATGCAAAGAATCAATCCGATGGAGACGGGGTGGATGTGGCTTGAAGTCCCAACTAAGAGGAAAGAGGAGGTGTGAGATCAGTGTTAGAGCATTCCAGAGCCAAAAAAAGATTTATCCCCACAAACATAGGCACTTGTAGGATTAAAGAGGCTGACTTACTGTAAACGTCGGGTTGTTATTTTAGCCTGTCCCCTTGGCGCTGGGAGCCTGGTGGGCTTTTTCACCAGAAGCTTAACTAGTGCAGCAAGGGATTATTTTTAGTTCTTTCAGCCACCAAAGAAAGCTCCTTCCTTGCCAGCAGCAAGAAAGTGAATAGATTTTCCAATCCCCGATTACGAATTGAAATTCAAGTTAGTTTTCAATTAAGGGCTGAAGTTTTAAGACACCCATAGCTCCCCCCCCTCCGCCCCTCCTTGGCGTCTCACTCTCCCCTCAGGAAGGATTACCAGGAGTTTGGAAAATGAATATTAATTTGCCATGATGGGGGCTTTTCCCCTTCTCCAGCTGAGGACTCAAATTCAGCTTCAGTTTGCGAGCGCGTTGAAGACGGTAGCGTACGTTATCGCGGTTCCTGAGGAGCTACTTATTTTTAATTGACTAAGAAAAGAGAAGCAATTAGAATATAGATGAAAATGCAGCCACATAATGAATTTTTTAACCACCACTTGGATCTGTCAAGTAGATTTTTGCGGCACAGCCGTGGAAATATATTGCGTAGCCAGATGGAAATAAATCCCTGAGAACACTTGGAGCAGATTTGACATTTAACTGATGAAAAAAAAAAAAAGAAAGAAAGAAGGAAGGGACTTTTCTGATTTGTAGGAATCTTGATAAACACTTAAGACAGGATCCTGATTATTGCTGTTTATTTATGCCTGCTGCTCCGTGCTGGGGAGGCGAACGCTTCTCAAACCGAGGGAAACGTAGTGCTCTCGCTGGTGACGCACGTGCAGGTGTACAGAGGAGGCGTGCGGGATGCCTCGGGGACCGAGGAGGACCCCTAGGAAGTACCAGGACAGGACAAACCCCAAACCCCGGTGGCCGATTTCTGACGGATGCTTCTTTTTCTGCAGTCTGGCCTTACTAAGGCTGTGAAGGAGAGCAAGATTTCCTTGCAGCAAGCGGAGTATGAGTTTCTGTCCTTCGTGCGGCAACAGACACCACCAGGTCTCTGTCCTCTCGCAGGTAAAGTCTGTTTATCGTTAAGAACGACAGCGTCGTCCCCCAGCAGCTCCCAGCTGGGTGTCACCAGGGCTCCTGGCGTGCGCGGCAGGGACGCTTGAGCTTTCTGTGTCGAGATCCAAAACCCAGCGGCGGCTTTTCCTCTCCACATGTGGGACCGAACACCAGATACGAATCTGCCGAAGGTGCTGCCTTGCAGGACGTTCCTGTACGGTGCCAGGACTGACGCCGAGTGAAATCAGCGCCAGCACCTGTTCGCACCTGGCGGAAAACTCGGTGCCTGCACAACAGTTTGATATTTATCTGTGTGACACAAATTGTAGTAGTAGCTGAAGAATTAATGGAGGCATTACGCGTTTAAACCGCGTGTGATCCTGCAACGAAAATCTGACAAACCTTTACAATCGTATTTCCTAGAAAATGGGATGAACGAGCTGGTTGTGAATAGCTTTTCGTAGCCTATGATCTTTCCCCAGCTCGCTTCGCCCGCTTCTCCTTTAGATGTCGTTCGCAGGAGCTGTGTAACGTCTTTGAAGAAACATCTTGTTTTGTGTCTTTGTAGGTAACTCTGTTCACGCAGATAAGAAATTCCTTGACAAATACATGCCTCAGTTCATGAGGCATCTTCATTACCGGATCATTGATGTGAGCACTGTCAAAGAGCTGTGCAGGTAACTCTTCCCCACGCTGAGCCGTCCTCACGGAGGATCAGCCGGGGAAGGCTGGTACCTGGAATGCTTTCAACGGCTGTAACAAACCTGTAGCAGCCACCGAACGTGATTTTGAATCCCAATTTCCTTTGTTAAGTGGCGCTTTCTTCCACTTGCAGACGCTGGTATCCCGAGGAATATGAGTTTGCACCAAAGAAGGCGGCTTCCCACAGGTGAGGTTTCTGCTTTTGTGCCTAACAGAGCGAGGCTTATCACGCAGAAACTGGGCTTGTCACCTGGTTAGTGAAGGGGAAGGGACTTTTAGTGCAGAGGAGCAGAAGTTGGAGAGGGCGGTGGGACCTGCAGGCTTTGGCAGCTCGGCACACTGCAAGTGCGTCCACCTTGCTCTTTCCTCTGTGCAGACTAAACGTAGAAAAAAAACGCAGGACAGACACCTGCGCCTTGACGTGTCTGCGCCAGACTTCTCGTAGGATCAGTTTGGTGCCTTACAGCCCAGGGTTCTTCAGATGTGTTAGAATCCGGGTGTCGCTGAAGGGTGGGTGCAGGTGTTCTGAAACCCTCCTCGATTCTCTTTCAGAGCACTCGATGACATCAGGGAAAGCATCAAAGAACTGCAGTTCTACAGAGACAGCATCTTCAAGAGGAAAACGGATGAAAAGAAAAGGAAACTCATAGAGAACGGAGAAAGCGATAAAGCCGCCAGCTGACTTCGCGTCTTCCCGGGCCGTCCCACAGTGCGCGCTCGACGTGTCGCCTGGTTCTTTTCCGTTTGCCCGTCTCTCGAGAAGCTGCACCCCTCGGTTACCTTGTTTCTTAACTGCTGTTAAGCACAGGCAGAGGGAAGCCTCAGTTGCCTCTTTTTCTTTGAGCAAGGAATCGGCTCAGTCAAGCCTCAGCAGTGTCTTTGTTTATACGTCCTAGGTAAAACAAGCTGTTTGATACTCCTCTTCTTTTTGATTTTAGATGCGATCTTTCACCACACAATAAAAACAGTTCCCTGGAAAGATGGTGCTTTCGTACAGCCTTCCTTTTGCGCTCACCGTAAGCCGCGGGGTGAAGCAGCCTCACCGTTAGCTTGCGAAAGAAAACGCGGCCCCTGTGCTGTCATCCCAAGTTGCCGCGCCAGCAGCTGTGTCCATTTGCCCTGTAAAACCTCGGTGCTGGGTGCAAGGGAGTGGCATGAGCCGCGTGACTGGGGGGCAGGCGGGTGGCACCTGGATTTACACAAACCCCAAAGCCCTGCGGGTCCCGCAGGATCGTCGTGGCAGCTGATTTAATAATTGCTGTGGACGCACTTGTGTCGCTGCCCGTTTTCACGGCACGCTCGTGAGAATAGGAAGCGGGAAAAGGTGCTTCCAGGAGCGGGGCTCAGCCAGAGCCGTCCTGCATCGCCATCCCTGGCAGGGACTGCAGACGTCAGGCGTTCGCACCTCCAGCGGCAGGCACTGCCCGCACAGGCGCGCTGCCGACTTCAGAAAGCGCAGCCTGGTAGAAGAGCTGCTCTTACTTGGCCACATTAAAATCCAAGATGCCTGCTCTACCTTAGCCCGTCAAAACCAG
>NW_009723991.1:27691-31956 GCF_000703405.1 Apaloderma vittatum | reverse complement strand
GCGTGGATTCCCAGAGAGAGAGGCTCCGTGGCTTCTGGGGTGTGAAACCGGCCACGACTGGCATTTGGGAGGTTTGTCACCTGTTACCAAACGCCTTCCTACACACAGGTGCCGTGAGGGTTGCAACCTGTCCCTGAGGGGACACAGGCCTTTCCTCCCGTGACTGGCATCAGCGCAGCTTTCTGCAGCTCTGCCGTGCCAGGTGGATCCTATTCGAAGACTCAGCAGCGATAAGCAAATGAGCCTTGGAGATCCCACAGTCCGCGCGCAGCCACCTTCCCACACAGTGAAAACCTGTTGCTTTTCTGCTCGGACCGGGTAAGCGACGTATGTTTTACATATTGGCGCTCGAGAAGATCGTGTCTTGAGCCATCTGCATAGAAAAAAGCCCCTTCGTATGTTGCAAACCTGCTGGTAGCACCACCCGTATCTGCCGTGCAGGTGGCAAAATCATCAGATCGGCTGGCGAGGGGTTCATCCGCACGTGAGAACACGTGTTGGTGCAGATTAGACCGAAACCTCCGCGTACAGAGTGAGCGCGGGAGGACTCGCAGCTACGCTTCGCAGTTTTCCAGAGCTGGCCATTCCTCCACCTGCTTATTTGCTTGATTTCCTAATAGAAAACCACAAACCTCAACAATTTCTGCCACTTTACTACAGCTTTAGAGCCACCGCTTCCGTTTTCTCTTGCAAAGCCTGAGGGTGAGATGACACCAAGGTCCCCAAGAGGACATGGTGCCATGGGAAGTGTCGATACATCAGGGTCCGTGCCGCCCTGCCACCCCTCACCCCCAAAAAACCCACACGGGCTCAGCGGCAGCAAAGTTCGCTTCACAGAACCTGAGCGCAAGCAGTCACAGAAATAATTACAAGGAGAGCAAATATTTATAGCCGCTGGGGCTGAGAGGCCACCGCAACAGTCTCCTGTGTTCCACGGCCGAACACAGGTCAGGGCGTTTCACCCTCCCAGTCCTCGGGCAGAGAGAGTTACTCATCCTCCGGCACCGTTTAACGCTGCAGAGTCCGATAACGGCCGTGACCTAAAGCTCCTCTTGCAGGAACCCCTTCAGCCTCCCCTCGGGGACAGGTGAATTTGTGAATTTATCATTTCCTTTGCGAGAGCGAAACGCAGCGACGCACGAGGAGACTCACACCGTTGACCCAGGCTGCATGGCGCGAACGGAAAACAAGCGGGACAAAACCAACCCATTTTTTCTTCCCCGCGGGGCTGTGCCTGCACCGTGGGCACGGAGGCTTCTAATGCCGCCCCTTCACAGCCGGCGTCTGGCCTCCCCCGTGAGACGCCCCGGAAAGAGAGTGATCAGTCCATAAAGTAAGCGTACAAAAGAGCACACGGGGCGTACGTCTCCCTGGTTCGTTTTTATGATGGGTGTTAATAATAATGACCATCCGAGGCTTCCGAATCGCTCTTATTATTCAAACACCTGCTCTTCTACCCATGGCAACAATTGTTATGGGAGAGAGGCCGTTAAAATGGTTAATGGTGCAAGTAAACGAGTCTCTCCAACGCCTCTCTCCTCTGCCACCCGTTCCCGGGTAAGCAGGTGGCTCAATCAGAGAAATCTGCTTTCTTTATCCACCGTGTGCTGGTACCGAGGCCCTGGGCATCCCCACCATCCCGCTGCCTTTGCAGCCCCGGCCGCCCCAACTGGACCCAAAGACACCCGGCTCACTGTCATGCCGGCAGAACCAGTTTTGTCTTTGATTTCCATTTTGTTAGTTTTCTCCCCTTCCTTTGACTTCTTCTTTCTGACCTACTTCTCCTCCTTTTCATATTTTATTCCTTTTAAAGAGGCTTTTATTTTTCTCGAAACATTTTTTTTAAGAAAAATATGCCATCTGTGTTTATACATTTTTAAATATTGTTTATTCTTGCTTCTGAAGTAACTGTGCCGTGCGAAGGATTTTCATCTCGTTTTCCTGTATTATGCAATAGCTTTCCTGTTTTTATGCACTGGCATCGTTTGAGGTTCCGATTTAGTACGAATTTGTCACGCGCCTCGGCAAAGCACAGATAAAACCCACCAAAGGAGGAGTTTTGTCGTGCTGGGAACGGAGCCGTCCCTCCCGCACAAGTGACAGGGAGGGGGAAAGGGTGCAGCCGACGCCACAGCTTCGCGCCGTCTTTTCCCGCCGCCACAGCTTCGCGCCGTCCCCTCGTCCAGGAGCGTTCGCTTGAGTCGTTGTTCCCACGCGTGATGCTCCAAAAGCTCGACCACCATCGCGCTCGCGGCGGCGGAGGTTTCGAATGCTAAAGCAGCCTTTTGCGCTTGCTTATTTACCTAACCAAGGCGCTTTGTGACAAACGACCCACCGATTGAAACGGCCCCGCTCCTGAATGACCCCCAGACAGGGTGCAGCACCACGCTGCTGCTCAGCACCGAGGGACGCTCCCGGGCTGTCCCATCGCCACCTGCGCTGGCTGCCGGGGATTCCAGCCAAAGCGAAGGCGAGCTCTGAGGAGCGAATACAGACCGTGCCTGGGTTTTTCAATCCCACTTAATAAATTACCTTGGCTCCAGTAATTGTTTATTTGAAATAGGAATTTGCTGAGAGGCCTCGAGCCCTTTTAATACGACATTAATAACGTAACCACGGATTACCAGTACAATTCGAAAGCGAGTTTAAAAACTGCGTCACTTATTCTGTCCAGGTGTCGAAGCCCTGAACGTGCAACTGCTCCGGTCAGACCCTCTCGCCCTCAGCACCACCGTGAGGTGCAGCAGAAGCGTTATCCCACAGCTCCACCATGGAAAACAGTCCCGAGCCCCCAAAACAAGCGGCAGAGACCCTGGGTTCCTCCGCAGAGGTAGCACAGGCACCCCCCGAGCTACGCTACTGCCAGCACCCGCTGCCGGCCCAGCAGAGGCGTTTTATCGATAAATAACCCGCCATGTTTGGAAATATTTTGTGCTTCCCGTTCTCAACAATAAGCCAACATTTTTCCCCACGCTCTATCAAGCTCCAATTATTTATATCTGGCAAAAAAACCCCAAAACACAAAAACACAACCCTCCCCACAAAACCAGAACAGTTGTCGACTTGCTCCAAATCCTCCAAAAGCTTTTCAGCACAGCTTGGAGCTGCAGCCACCTCCCTCTCCAATCCCACGCCGGCTCCCTGCTCGCTTTACCCACGGCCTCCTCGCCCCTCTCGCACGCAGCCTCGCTCCTGAGGGTCACCGGCAACTGGGACCGGGAATTCTCCTCTGCAAGGAAACAGGGCAGCGGGACAGGATAGCGCTTGTGTGATTTCCCTCTGACTCCCCTTGCTCGACGCTGCCCTCGGGCTCTCAATCCATCTCATCAAATCTTTTGTTTGCTTCTGCGCGCGGAACAAATACCTCGTGCATGTTTATACAACTTTTTTTATGATCCACTCTGCCACTGGATATCCAAAGTAAACGAAATGCGGCACGGCGGGCATGTACCAGGGTGAAAGCCACTTAATGCATCTGTCAACCCACCTCCTTGGACAGGGAGCCGCGCAAATGTAGCCAGCAGCACGTCAAAACCCGTTTCCTGCACAGGGTGAATTTGTTTTCTGGTTTGCTATTCAGAACAAGAGCCCCTGCAGCTCCTGGCTCCACCGGGCTGGAGCCTTTTCCACGTGGGCATTTCTTTCCAGGTACGAAGAAGATGAGGTTCCCGCAACATCAGGAGGAGCATCCATCCATCCATCCATCCCTCCCTCTCCCCTTTTTTCTGCCCTCTCCTGTCCACACTGCACTATTTGGGTGCAAACTGTGGAAATTGGGAAAAATACCAACTTATGCTACACCAAAGGAAAGGAAGAAAGAACCAGACCCGTGCGCTTTTCTCTTTTGCCATCCCTCTCCAGCCGGCTCCTCGGTGACAGCGGGGCTGCTGTGGCGCCTCGGTGACAGCGGGGCTGCTGTGGCCGCCCAGCCCCGGCACCGCTGCCGGCCGGCAGTGGGAGACGGACTCAAGGTCGGCTGCAGACAGCTGGGAATAAAAAACCTTCAGACCTGTCTTTTTTCGTCCTTTTTTTTTTCTCCTGCTGCTGTTGATGATACCCTTTTACTGGAATAACTCACTGATGCTGACAGATAAGCTTTTAGGATGGTGAAATCTCCCTGACACTTTAAGTGCCCTAAATGACAAAACAAGGACGTGCAAAATTACCCCACGAGTACTCCTCTAAACACAACTTGTCAGAAACTTGCGCGCCGCTTCAACCACCTGGGTGCCGGCGGGGGCGGGGCCCCCGCCCCCCCCCGGTGG
>NW_009723991.1:26546-26912 GCF_000703405.1 Apaloderma vittatum | reverse complement strand
ATAGAGCGTTGGGCTTGTGTTTGGCCACAGAAGTTGGTTTTATTTGCCACACAGCCAGACTCAATGACTGCAACGGTCTTTTCCATCCTCAATGACTGTATGATCCGAAGGCACAGCTGGAGAAGCCGCCCCGTAGCTTCCCCTGGCTGCCTGCCTGTGCTGCCAGCGACACGCTCTGCACCAGAATAAAGTAAAATAAAATCAACGTGCGCTCCCGAGCCAGGCAGACAAGACCGGAGGGAGGATCGCGCTCTCCAAACTTTGCAGAAGGGAAATGAAGCGTGGGGAGATGAAGTGACCTGCTTAAGGTCGCGTGGGGAATTTGTAGCGGAGCCAAGAACCGCGCTGACGTCTCCAGGGTCCTCA
>NW_009723991.1:25568-26415 GCF_000703405.1 Apaloderma vittatum | reverse complement strand
CATCGCCAGGACGCTGCCGGCTTCTCCGTGCAGCTCTCGTGCTCTGCAGTGTGAGGGGATGCGTGCCCGTGTGTCCACATGTATATACACGTATATATTTGTGTGCATACACTACTTACGTGGTGCTTTCCCCCCCATAACTCAAGCCCTTCCCAGGCCCCTTTGAAGCAGTTCTGTCTGTTCAGAGACACTTTCGTCGGCAGCCAGCACTGCGCCTCCTTCCCTTCGGTCCGAATAGAGCACCTCCCGATAACGATGGGGACAAAGGCTTTTTGGGCCGAGTTCCTCTTGCATGCAACCCCCCGCCGGGGCTCTGGGCTTTGCCTGTGGCCCCCGAGCTCTCCCGATTTCCACCCAAGGCCGGTGTGGCACCGCGCTGCTGTTGCTGCGGCCGGGCTCGTGGTGTCTCCCAAAGACAGGAGCTGCGGAGCGGCGAGCCCGGGAGGAAAGCAGCTCTTGCAAGGGGCATGGGACGAGGCCAGGGCCAGAACGCTGCGCAGAGCCCCCCGCTTTCCCTCGGGCGGCTCTTTTAAGAGGGTGCAGCTCCCCTCGTCACAGGGAGGTACTAAAGGTACACGTTGTCTTTCCAGGTGCAAGCCCCCGTTTGGAGCAGAACAGAGCCTCCTGCGGAACGAAGATTGTTTTGCTCCTCGTTTTCAAAGGGGAGGAGGAGGAGGAGGAGGAGGGAGAAGCTCTGGCTGCATCCCCGTGCTGTGTAGGTGTCTGCACGAGCCCGGTGTCGCGGCACGTGTCAGCGGAGAAGAGACGAGCGTCCCCCTCTTCGATCCCCGTGGGATGGGCGGCGATGCTTGGTGCTGCCACTCCTGCCGACGCCCCACTCTGGCGC
>NW_009723991.1:20628-25426 GCF_000703405.1 Apaloderma vittatum | reverse complement strand
GCAAGAAAAACAGCCATGCTCGTGCCACTTGGTTAAGAGACCATTCCTTACAGAACCTGCTGGTTTATCTCCGGCACTCTTTCAGTGAACGTATCACCCCTGGGCTTGTGGCTCCGTCTTCTGGCACGTCACCAGAGTGGTGCCCGGTGCCTCTTGTGACTTAGATGATCTCTGAGGTCCCTTCCAGCCTAGGCCATTCTAGGATTCTATGATGATTCCCGTGCTCAGCTCTACCAAAATGTGTTTCACGCATCGTCCCATCCGCACCTCGCGCTCACGAGAACCCCCTGCCGAATATCACAGGCAGCTCCCAAAAGACTGGAGCAAGTTTCCCATCAGCAATAATACAAGCAGAGGAGCCAGGGCCAACGAAATCACCCCATCATGACAGCACCCACGCCTGCACCCGGCTCACCGCGGCGGTTGGGAAGATGGAGCTGGCTCAGGCGAGGTCTTTCTAGAGCATCAGCTCTCTCTAATGGACCCGCCTTAATTTCAGGTGGCAAAACTGCAAACAATATGGTTTGGGACAACTATTTCTCTTCCCAGAGGGACAAAGTCACTTGGCCAGGGGTCTTTGCCGTGTGCTCTGCTGCGTGCTCTAATTGGCCCGAGGTGCTCTACCTGGAGAGAGCCTTAATACATAATTATATACCATTAGCGATGAGAATAACACGACAACTGCTTTGGATAATCACGCAGAGCACAATTTCTGCCAGTCTCCTAGATACCACAGGCGCGTAAGTATTGGTCTCATTTTGTACGAGAGAGTATTTTGGAAGCATTATTTAAAGCCGGTAATAAAAAACCACAGACACAAAATCCCGGTTTCACAGGGCTCAGATGAAAACCAAAGGGAAAATTCACCACAAAGGCCAGTCAACTAGTAGGATTTTTTAAATTTTTTTTTTAAACCTAATTAAAAGCAGAGTTAACACAGCGAAAGGAAGGCAGCCTTCAGAAAATTTGCTTGTGCGCTCTCCGCCTGGGGATCGTGTGGATATCTGCTGTTGATTTAAAGACTTCAAGAAGCGGCGCTGCCATCCCTAGGTAAACTGCACTCATGTTTTATGACCGCACTGCCTAGAAATCGTCCCATATTTCTCGCCTGAATTTGCCCAACTTCCATTGCACGGCAGCAGCCGTGACTCAGCCCTTCCCCGTTTGCTCAGGACCATCTGCTCTCCGCGGCCCCTCTTCTCCGGCCGCACCTCGCCCCTTTGCTTCCCTTTTACCATCGTTTCTCAACACGGAGACTCAGATGAGTCTGATCTTTCCCAGAGGTGTTTTTCCCCACTTTCTGGAAACTCCCCACACACTTTCACCGCGCAAACCCCACTGAACGGCAGCTGGGGACGCGCCAAGACCTTCCCCTAAAGCTGTGGTTCTGCCTGAAAGCACCTCCCATGGCAAAGCGTGAGGGCACCTTCTAGACCGTCTCCTTCATCCTCCCGACACCACGGCCACGTTGGAATCTGCCGCCACGGGGAAAGCGGTGGTGCGCACGACGCCACAGGACATTTAAAGAAAAGTGTTCCGAGCTCCAAGGACAGGGCTGGCTGCTGCCAAGGTCACCAGCGCGGTGGCATTCATCTTCATTCCTGGCCATCGCCGCGCAGCTCAGCCCGAGAGGACTGGGCTGCTCCCGGGCCGTGCGTCTGCAGAGGGTGAGGGAGCGCGGGAGGTTTCGAGAGGAGATTGCTTCGTAAGACGACGGCTGAGCCGATAATGCCAGCTAAAGTCGGGCCACCGGGGACCTCTCACAATTTTAAGATCCAATCAACTTTAAAATATTACCGTCTCGGGCAGGTGGTGAGCCTTGGAATAGAAAACAAGTGATCCTGTTTTATTTACAGGGGGAGGAAAGCATGTTCTCCCCGTCCTCACCCACGAACTGAAATATTAATGGTGTTTGTGCGCGCTGCTGTGTTAACATCACGTTTCCAGAGCTCAATCTATAAAACCTCCGGTCAAGACAGTCGGTGGTGCGGGATTTTTAGGAGCCTCTGCCACTGCTCTTGCACGACGAATCGTTATTTTGCCTTCACCAGTAGCCACAGCGGGTTGGCGGCAACGATGACTACGTTCCATATTTTATCATAACAGCAAAAGCAGTGACTACAACAGATTCTTAATAAAAGCGCGTCTCTCTCGCCGGTGCAGAGCGCCAGTTAAACACTGAGTAACATCGAGCAATTTGCAGCGCTGGCACGCGCTATCATGCAAACGTCCCCAAAGTGCCCCATGGAAAAGTCGGTAACATCAATAAAATCAACAACAAATAAAAAGCTGCCTGGCTCGGCGGCGAGCTCTGTTCAAGAGGAAGCATCTCCGCTGCCTTGCATGTGGGTTCAGCTCAAGCATAACCAACAGGCGCAGGCAAGGACGAGCACCCTGTGCCCCCACGAAAATCAACAACCAGGGGCTTGCAAAGGGGCATCGCCCCACGGCTGCGCTCGGAACCGACGCCACGACGGGTCACCTGTGGCGGGACATAGAGCGTTGCCGGGTAAGAGCTGGTGTCTCCAGTGGCTGCTTTTTGCTGGGTTTAAAGAAATCGCCTAAAACTCTTGCTTGCTTCTGCGTTCTCTGACGCTGCCCCACCCTTCCCGCCTGCCAGGAGCCCAGAGCTCTAAGCTACGCTGTTAGGTACCCGGTTCATCCATCTCCCAGATTCAAATTCATCTGCCTTTATGAAGAATTAACTTGTTGGAGCTGATTTATGAAGACTGGCAGGCACCTGTGCCGAACCAGCGCGTGAACACTTTCACCACAAAGTCCTGTAGGTATTCCTAAAAGAGCTCATGGTAATGCCTTGCATTAAAATTCATATTTTATTTCTACATAACTAGATATCTCTCTGCAATCTTTAAGATGTGCCCTTCAGAACCTGGATTTTTTATTTATTTTTTTTTTCCGGTGAGGGATTGAAGTTTCAAGTGTGATGGCTTCCCACAAACGAGGGGTGCCCGGCGTGCCCCTGCCTACGTCCTCTGCTCGGCGGCGATGCTGGGACAAGCGGGCCCCTCCGGCCCCGTGGAGGATGGAGCCTCTCTCCCTTTATTTACTTGTTTTCTCGGGGCGGCGCAGAAAACGACAGCTCATAAACTGCCTGCCGGCGACCTCCCTCCCCGCGTCCTTTGAAGCTATGCGAACCGCTGGCTTTGAACCCCTGTTTATTATGTGCAGCAGAGCTCCGGCGCTGCTCGGCTGACATAAATTATAGAGCGGTAGTAGAAAGGAAAGGAGGAAGATAATGCAAAATGCCCTCCCAACTAACTTTGCTAATTAAACCTCCTCTGAAGCCTCCCCAAACATCCCGACGTTATGACAACGTGAAGAGCACACTCCGGCGAAGCTACCAAAGTGCTGCTCTGCAGATCAGACTTGAAGGGGACCGTGATTACCCTGTACCAGCGCCCAAGCCAGTGCCTCGCAACGAGCTTGATTCGCAGCCCTGGGACACCGTTCTCTGCCCTCCCCACCAACCCCCGGGAACACGTTCCCAAAGGACGCCCTAGCTGGTTTTCCCAGTTACCGAGACCGTTAATTGGGGATGGCAGCGAACCGTGGGGCCGCGACGCTGCAGCGCGTGATGCGGGAGCTGGCCACCAAAACAAGAACCACCTTCGTGGCGGAGGTCCCCAGCGAAGTTCTGAAACACCACGAGGATTAGGTGGGCTTCGCAAGAGCCGCTCTTCTCGTGGAGCATTTTTTATTGTCTTTAGCTACAATAACCTTTCCGAAACCAGGAGCAGCATCCTCCCCCTCAACCCTCCAGCCGCTTCTGCCTTCCGCTGAACATTGATTTTCGCAATGCTCCTCGTTTTTCCTGCACTAGAAACCAACTCGACTGTGTATTTCTGTGGAGGTGCTAAGAAAAGAGGCAGCAGAGATGTCTGCGTGTCCGTGAGGTCAAACCGGTCCGGCTTTCGGGAGTCAGGAGGGGCTTCGAGCTGTGATATCTCAGGCACTTGAAATTCAAGACACTAAGAGCTGAGAAAAGGGGCAGGTGCCGCCCGCGAGCGCAGCCCCCGGACCAGCGCAGCCCCCAGATAAGCCCGCTCCCCGAGCTAACTCGTTATTTGTGTGCGATTTTATTTCACTGACGGGTGGTCATCGTTTGCCGCTGCAGCGCTAATTAGCTATTGGGTCCCTGGAGCTTTTTGTCTGGCTGCTTTTTTTTTTTCTTTTTTTAATCGATATTCCCTCCAGGCAGATGGCAGGCGTAAGCAGCTTCCATTCCTTAAAAAAGGCATGGCGAGCGCTTTCGCCGACTGCGATGGAGCCACTTTTCACAGGGCTTGGGGCCGTGACGAGCAACCCTGGAAAGAAGAAACTCCACAGAAAAAAGCAGCTTTCGCCTCCAGGTCTGGCTCTTGCAAGCCCTGAACACGTGATCAGATCTGTTAGGGGAAAAGGCTGCTGGCGCCTGCCGTATCGACAGGCACGGGCGGGCTGGAAAGGCGTCGGCTGGAGCTCGGGATGTTTGCTGTTATTTGTCCTTTGTATTTTCAGGGTGCCAGCAGGCCCTGGGTACCAAACAGCCCCTTGTGCAAGGTGCCGAAAACGTATTTCCCCCAGATCCCGTAGAGTTACAGCAAGAATGCCGGTAGATCTGTTATGACCAGACCAGAGCTCACCCTGAAAAGTTCTGTACAACTACACAACGATTTAATTGCAGCCCCAAATGCTGAATTGCCTAGCCCAGCTCAAGCCATCCCTCCCCATTGTGCGGGTTCTTTTGGGTGCTGGGGAGGAAACGTGGAGGAAAACAAGCGCTTTCCCTTCAGATCTC
>NW_009723991.1:16820-20591 GCF_000703405.1 Apaloderma vittatum | reverse complement strand
ACGCAAACCGCGACACTGCCCAATACTGAACAGGGAGCGAAGGGGAGGCGCCGAGATCAGGCTCCGCTCTGATCCGACTCGCGTCTCTCCGGTTTAAAATCTGAACTGAAATGCTGCTTGAAAGCCTCCAGCTCTCTGCCGAGCGCGAGGAGGGGAGATAAATTCACCTCAAAGTTCGCTCAGAACGACGTGCCGCGACATCTCGATGCCTGGAGAGCCCCCGGCTCTGCCCGCATCAAATCCCGCAGCTCCATCAGGCCATTCTGCACCCCGGAGAGGGGGAAAATCCCACCAGAAATGGTGAAGGGCTGGGATCAGAACCCGGCCACCAAGGCTTGTCCCCCAGCCAAGCCACATGCTCGATGAGCAAAGGAGTTGCGAGCGAGCGCATCGCCGCCGTGCCCAGCCACAGAAAGCCAGTTTATCTCGCTCCGGGCACCAGCGTTTAGAAGAAAATGGTTTTCTTTCATCTGTCCAAGTAAATCTCTCCCAACACTTGTGAGCCTGATTGCTGCCAATTGCGGCTGCAGAAGCGCAGCCATTCGGAGGGGAAGGCATTAGGAACTCAAAGATACTCATAACATTTCAAATGAAGCATTTTTCTCTTGTTCTTTTTTTTTGTTGTTGTGTTTTTTTTTTTTCCCCCTCCAGGGTTGTGCTGTCTGTTCTTTGAGAAAAACATGGGTATTGGTGTGTTTGAGCTCCAGCTGCTGCTCGCCAGGAAGGCACTTCTCCTTAGAGGGAGGAGCCCTCTTTGCAGCTGGGACACTAATATATACCTATAGATATATATCTATACACGTGTGCATGTGTGTATACACGTGCATATATGTGAGGACTGAAAGCACCTCCCCTTGGCGCTCCACAGAGCCGCAGCCTTTCAGGGCCCGCACGGGCACCAAGCTACGACCACTTTCCCCTCGTCGTTACGCGCCTGAATATTGCCACCCATATGTTATGACAAATTACCCGCAGCTCGGAGAGCTCGGCGATACAATGAGCTCCACATCAACATTAATGAACCCCTGTCTCTCCTGCGAGAGAAAGCTAATGTAATAACGGCATTATATTTGGCAAACAAACGCTTGAGACAATTTTTTTAAGCAGCAGACAGTAAACAGGACCTAAAATATCCTCATGAATTACAAGAGTCTAAAATCCTCTACTGAGAAATTAATTTAATAGCAGTAAATACTGGAGCAATTTCCCCCATGTGAAATGCCACCGCAACGTATGGTTAAAAACCCTCATTTAAACGGCACGTGGGCGCTAGCATGGGGACGGAGAAATATTTCATCACTCGAGGGTTTTTTGGCCGCACGGGAGATGAGGAACCTGCATCCCACCCGCGCTAGAACCTGCCTTCCCTGGGGAGGGAGACAGAGCCCCACGGAGGATAAAAAATGTAAAAAAACCATTAAAAACTCAGGAACAAATCGCAGCTTCGGGGAGAAAATAGTCCAAGAAGAGTGGTGTCAAGGAGAGCAGCCTTCTTCCCACATCTGCTCGGCTGCTTTTCTGGGCAGAATTAATGGGACTAAGGAAAGATCTCATCGTCGTGACAACCTGGTCTGTGCAGCAGGAAGTTTTATAAAGGAGTTGAACTGTGGCTCCTTGAAAATGCTTAAAGTGATTAGTTACAGGGCTACTCCCCTCCTTTCCTCGTTAACAGCACTAGCAGTTATTAATGGCTAGAAATGCCGGCGGCTCGCTGGCCGGAGCGGTTACCCGGGGAAAGCTCCTCAATCCAGCATCCGCGCTCCCTCAGCAACAGGTTTTCTCTCCCTCCACCCCAGCAGCCCCCAGGAATGAGCTCTCCCAGCCTGGCATCGGCATTTGGAGCCCCAAAAAGCATTTGGTGCTGAGAGGTGAGGGGTGACACCGGCATCTCGCCGGCAAGGTGCCCGGGAGAGGCGAGGAGAGAATCACTCCTCGGATAAATATGTAGGAGAAGCTCGAATCAACCTGAACTTTAGGGAAGAAGAAAGATAATTGCAATATAAATAGACATGTTTGTTTCAGAGATTTATGGCAAGCGCTTGACGCAGGCTGAAGATTAATCAGGGAAGTATAATTATGCCTTTGCACAAAAAAAATTATTAACAGGAGGCAGCTGATGCTTCCAAACCACGCGTGAGGCCGAAGACTCGAGGAAAGGAGCCCACTGTTCTCCCCTAAAGCACACGCTTTCCTTCTTGGAGTTTGCCGGCGCTACGTCACAGGCAGAGGAATGGGGAGCATCTCCTTCCTTCACCCACCAGCCCTGGGTCCCCACCTCAGAGGATGGAGGGAGGAACGAAACCGGACGCGTTTCCCTGGGGACCGGCGCGGAAGATCGGCGGGGCTGGGGATGGGCTGCCGGGGACCTTCACAGCTGCTCCCCAGAGGAAAAGCTGCAGATTCCCACGCTTGAATCAGACCAGGAACGGACGAAAAAGAAAAGCATCTTACCCTTTCTTTTTAATTAACCTCTTTCTGTTCCCAAGAGCAAAAAACCCGTTTTATCCTTGTACGTTTGACACCGCTCTAATTTCAACGTTTGCTGAAAACAGCCTGGACGCGTCCCAGCAGAGGCAGCATTGCAGCGGGGGGTGGGGGGGCTGCCTGGCGTCAAGGCAGCTCTTCGCTCCCCACCACAAACCCATTTCCCACCACTTAACGACGGCGCCGAGCGAAGCACCTCGGCCCAGATGGGCACGACAGCACTAAGTTCAGCGTCGGCAACGCGCTTGCCTTCGCAGAGCACTCAATTTTGCCACGTTCCTACTGCACAGGCCTCCTGCAATGCGTGTTTACGGTGCAATGTATGCATTTAAAGTCATTTTTTCGCCCTGCATGTACGGTTTGAGGCTCGTCACCTCGCACAGCAGCCCAACCACCAAGTGATAAATAACCAACAGCAGCTCGGCACCTCAGCCGTTCATTAAAAACAGAACACAACGCCCTGAAACGAACACGCCATCCAAACAATATCGCTTGTCACCTCTGCGCATCCAGGCTACCCTAAATTGGCTTTCCCTCCTGAATAGGTGAGTCCTCTCCATCCCAGCAACTCTTCCACCTCCCCTCCTGGCTGCACCATTCGGTGTCGGACGCGCTCCCACAGCGTTTTGGGCCCAGGTTGGAGCGAGTTGGTAGGAAAGATGTTAACAAGGGGGTCGGTCGGGGAGGTCAGGCAAGCAGAGCAGCCGGCGCGTTGCCATGGATTCTCTGAATTAGAGACCGAACGTGGGGAAGCGGCTGAACGGGCTGACCCCGCTGAGCCCCACTGCGCCCGCCTGGGCAGCAACACACCGGGAAACTGCTGTGCCATGATTTCCTTGCTTTCCCGTCCCCCCCTCACGCCTCCAAAGCCATTTCTGGGGATGCAGAGTGTTACCCCAGCATGGAGCCGTTTATCTCTGCTCTCCTCCTCTCCTTGTAGCCCCTGCAAAGTCTCCAAGGACACTTCAAGGCCTAATTATGGTGCTAAATATTACTGCCTGAGCTCGTATGACCGGCTCACCGTCCTGGGGGTGCTGCTCAGCGAAGCTTCTCCATAACCCCATTATAACTCGGGACTCGGGAGGAGGTAGATGTAGCCCCGCCAGCCTCCCGTTCCTCCCCAGCACGGGATCAAGCGGCCAGCCCAACGCCAGAGATTGATTGCGGGGACCTGCGCGGGCGTGTGTGTATCAACCCATGCGTGACGAGCACCGAGATTTGTTTGACATCTCTTTCCACGCAAGGTCAAGTTGTTCTCTGCAGCTGCTGACTCAGGCGCTGGGGCTG
>NW_009723991.1:14455-16784 GCF_000703405.1 Apaloderma vittatum | reverse complement strand
GGTGGGTGTTGCGGCTCTCCCAGCAACCACGGACACGTCGCCTCCCTCCTGGCTGGTGACGGCTGCGCCACCTCACCCGGCTGCACCCCAAGCGGGGACAGCACCCGCTCTGACCCCAACTTGCCAAAGGTTTTGGGGGTCCCCTCATCATTTCTTCCCGCGGCAGCGTTTGCACTGAGTTGGGGAAGCCTTCCGTACGGAGCCCTTGGGAGTAAGACATCAGAGAGCCATTTGCCAACCAGAAACATAAAAGAGGAAACACCATGCAGGCAGCAAAGATCTTTACAGCCTCCAAGCTGCTCCCGCCAGCAGCTCCCTGCCCCAAGACGCTCGCACTGCCCCGGGTTGTGGCGGGGGAGCCCGGCCCCATGGGTGTCTCCTCTCCCGGTGGGTCCAAGTCCCTGAGGGAGCGCCCCATTGCAAGGCAGAGCACGTCCTCTGCTCATCGCGGGTGCCAGCTGGGAGATGGGTCTCTGCTCTTCGCGTTATTTACTCTTTATAGACAAAGCTGTGACCCTGGACTCCTTTTTAGAGCTTATCCATCACGCACTCCTCTCCTGCTCATCATCAAGCCGAGAGGAGGAGGCTATGTGAGGAGGGAGGGAGGATTTATTCAGCAGCCTCGGCACCAGGGATGGAGCCAGCGGCAGGGATTTCCCCCCACCTTTCCTGGTGCTGGGATGGGTGACCCAGCCTGGAGGCATCACGTCCCGTAGAGTAGGGCGCTCACCGAGCCAAACCAACGTGAGAGCACGCGCACGCAGCCCTCTCTGCACAAATCGGGGGGTGAGCAAACAGAAAGCTGGGAACAGTGGTAATTTTTGCCCAGGAATCAAAAAGAACCTGCTGTCAATTGTGTGCCGAGCTAAGCCAGAGAGCCTTGAGCACAGTACATCGAGTGCTTTATTTAGCGTATCTGGAGAGAGAACGGCTAAAATAACCGAGTTCAGGGATGAGGCCACGATTCCCGTGGCTTCGGAGAGCCAAGACTGTCAATATGAGAGGTCAGAGTGATTTTCCTGAATCAGACTAGTGATGCCAGATCCTCTCTGCTCAGCTGGAAAAAGAAGCCTCAGAAAGCTTTTTCCCCTCTCCCATTAAATGCGTCTCCATCTCCGGGAGAGCCTGTGCCACCCCTGGGCATTCAGCCGTCACACCAGGGGCTGTGGTGCTCCCCCTCCTCCCCTGCTACCTCCATGGAGCATCACAGGATGTATTTAGATACACAGACATGTGTATTTATGTATTCTGGCCAGTCTCGGCACCCACGACCCACACCAGGACCCAAGGGCAGGGGGCGAGGCGCGGCCATGGGTGGCATCACTGCCCGCGCATCGAGATGAAGGCATTGGTGTCGCCTCGCTGCCGCCCGGCGCCAACTCGCAGGCGTGCTGACCTGTCGTTGCCTTCTCTCCTTTCATCCCCGAGCAAACCTCTGAGCCGCTACACCTTGGCAAGGAACGGGACAGAAACGCTCCAGGCTACCGAGGCACATTTCTGCTTTGTTTGGTTTCTACTTCTCCGTGCACAAGGATGTTGGAAAACAAAGTTAGATGTAAAATCCTCTAAATTATTTGAAGAAGAAAAAGGCCTTGCTGCGTGCCAGGCAGGCTTTAGGGGAGCGGGGGGGAGAGCCAGCCAAAAAGCTACCGCTGAGCATATTAAAGAATGGCATTATCAAGTGGAACAGACAAGACATGTATATAATGCATAAGCAGTGTTTGCTGCTTCTCCAAACAACTCATAGATCACCAGGACACAAGCTCCTAGGAAGAGCAAAAAAGGGAACAGAGAGGAATGCGCGATAGCATCAGAAGAGACGTGTCTGCCGCCGAGCGACAGAAGAAGCCTTATCGCAGCTGGGGATCAGGATGGGCTCGGTGGCGATTCCTGTGGACTCGGGGGGCACCCGAAGGGCCCCGCACCCAGCATCTGAGAGGCAAAGCCCTGCGCCCACCTGGCAGCACCAACCCTGGACCACGGGCTGGACCCAACACCCTGGCGTTCCTCTGCCCAAAGAGTGACCTTCAACTGCTACAGAGGAGGTGTTTTTAAAAGCTCATCAGAAAGGTTCGTTTGCTTTCTCATTTAGCATATTAAAAGGGCATTATTGCTACAAACAAGAAATCTAAATGAGCCCCCGGTTGCAGCTTTGGGTAAGGCTTCAGACTAAAGGTGCAGGAGAGCGATTAACACGTGGTGTATAAACCATTTATCGTTTGTAAACGAGGCGAGACACGCTTCTCTCACAACAAGCAAGTGGTGGAAGGTCCAGAACCAAGCTGCACAGAGACAAAGAAGAGGGAAGCAGTGGGGCGCGCGCGGCTGG
>NW_009723991.1:10836-14121 GCF_000703405.1 Apaloderma vittatum | reverse complement strand
GAAAGGAGGTGGAAACGGTCTTGCCATCACGCCCCGGCAGGGAAATGAGATTGGCATTATTTGCGGGTGTAGGTGGCCCTTTGCAGACCTCCTGGGCTTCCTCAGTGCCTCTGACAAGAGGTGCCCTCGGAGGCGAGGTCCCTGCTTGCTCCTCTGCCCGCTTCAATGCGAGGATGCGACAGGGAGCGGAGCCTTGAAAAGCTCCTGCCACAGAGCAATCCGTCACTTTAATTACCCCCTTGCACCGTATTTATCTCCATGAAAGGTCCCTCGCTCCTTTGTCACTAACTGGCAGGCTTAGCAAAAAGCAGCAGGGATGATCTACGTGTTTATTTATTTATTTCAACGGCAAAGGGAGCCTCCTCCCCCTTTTCCTACGGCTTGTGGGTTGACAAACTCTGCTCGCCTGGGAGCGAGGATGCTCCCTCACCGCACAACTGGTGGAGCGCGGGGCGGGAGGGTGGTGGGACCCTTTCCCCATCCTGGCAGCACCGCTCTCTGCAGCAGCTAGGAAGCATTTTCCACCGTGACAGGTTTTTTTCTGTGATTGACCCCAATTACTGCGGTCAGCTCGCATAGGCTGAGCGCATCACTTGTGTCAGCTGGGCAGCTGCTCGGCACCAGGAGTCTCGGTTACCCGCGCACAGACCAAACGAAGGGCAGCATCCCCAGGAGAGCCCGGTACGTGCCGGGACCTGTGCACAGCCCACATCGCCTCCAGGGACGCCAGACACACCCCAATGCTTGCCGAGCCGCCCACGGCGCCTGTTTGTTTTAAGCTTTTCAGTTAATTCAACATGGTTTGATCGTTTGTGTGGTAACGCCGCAAAAGCAGAAAATCAGAAAGCAAGCGCTCGGGGGAATTACAAACCTCGCGTGCACCCAGCAGCGTGGGCACGTCCAGGCACCCAATGCCCACCACGGCGCAGTTGTGCCAAGGCAGCCCCCGCATCTGCATGCCAGGGAAACCCAGCCTGGCTGCTTAGGAGCCTGGGTTCCAGGAGAGAGAAGGGAGCGCATCCCGGAGACATTGTTTAGAAGCACAGAAGGGTCATTTGTGAACAAAAAGGCTCAAGACCAAAGCCCACATCTCCACAGAACCCTCCAAAGCAGCTGCCTGCCCCCACAAAGTTTATAAACCCTGCTAAGCCAGCTGCTCTGCCTCCAACCAGAACTCTGGTGCGTGCCAGACCCAGCACATCAAGCTGTGTCTCCCACCAGCTCAGTGCAGGAACAAGGTGATCTGGGTAGGGCAAACAGCTTCATCAATGTTTGGGGGTAAATACACCTTCCCAGCCTCGGTCCTGGGATGTCTCAGCAATGACCTGTCCTCATCAGGCACGCAGAACGTTATAAAGCACAGAAAACTGCAGTAACGCCCATGAGACCAACTTGCACGACGGTAGAGGGTTCACCTGCAGGTCTGACTGGAGCAGGAGCTCCTGGCCACGGGCAAAGCCCCTCTCAGCTCTACATCCAACATCGTCTCCACCTTCCTTCTACCACAGTTGCTCCTGGAGCTTCCAAACAAGGTCAGCAACAGCCAGCGCCTGGGGCTGTGGGCACAGGGACTAATCAAACACACCCCAGCTGCACCGGATAAGCAAACCCTCCACATTTCTGCTTCATAAACAGAGAGAAAAAGACCAAGAGACTCACCCCGGGTCCCAGGCGAAGGCTCTGCACGAGCACCTCGTTGCCCCCAGCCCTGAGCTGGGTCACTCCCCCTCGCTAGGCCAGAAGTAACTTCACCTGCCCCGAGCACGGCAGCCTCACCGCCCTCCTCGTTACCCACCTGCACCTGCCCAGAGCCCTTTCTCGCAGGGACGAGCACGATCCTGCATCCCCACCTCCCTCGTCCCACTCACGGCTTCCGGGCCACAGCGCTCCTCCGTCCCCATGCCGCTCCCTCGGCGCTTGGATAGATCATGCTCGGCTACAAGACCCACTTGTGTTATGATTTCATTCCGCTGTTATTAATACCCGACTCGATTCCATTTGTTCCATTTTACAGCTCGTCTCCTGCAATTGCCTGCCTTTAGAAACAGTTTTATCTGAGCAGGTGAGGCGGATTATAAATAAATTTTGTAGCACACCTTGTCTTTGAAGCAAATTTGAGACTTTCCTGATTAGGTGCCTTCCACCGGAGAACCTTGTTCAGTCAGATAATTGCAACCTCAATTCTTTATCCGCCCCTTTTGTTCTCATCCCCCCTTGGCAAAGCTGCAATCTTGCACGAGAACATCAGCAGACAAAACCCTGGAAAATAACTCTCCAGAAGACATCTAATTTACTTTTTAATCTGGTTCGGAAATTTGCCAGCAAAATTTCCAGCGACAAGCAGAGCCGTTTATTACTACTTATCATACTGGCCGGATCCTCACTCCCGCATCGGGTAAGGAGAGGGATGGTGGAGCACGTCCGCGCCGAGAGACGGAGAGAGGAATCTTTTGATACGTTATTTAGGTGATACGATCTTCACCCCCGATAGGATCGGTAAGCAGAGGACAAAGTGGCGACCTTATCCATTTCAACCGCTTCTGTTAAGAAATGCCCAGTACACAAATACAGTTTCGCTTCCATTTATTTACATGGAGGCGCACGCACCCAGACACGCGTGTGTAACATTGCTGCCGGGGAAAGAGCTTGTTACAGCTGCTTCCTCATGGACAAAGAGGATTTGATTGCCTTTGTGGCTTCCCGGGGACAGACGCGGGAACGCGTGGCTCGCTGAAGCCCTTGCAGGGTTTGTCGAACGACGTGGCTGACAAGCGTCCGCCACAAAGGCCAAGAATACATCCCACACATCCCCTCATGGGGCGACGTGGGGAGAAGGGAAGTGTCTGGCAAAACACGTAACGTCCAGGATTTGCGGTTAAGTCACGAGATTGAAGCTGGTGGGCTCGGGAGGTATGCGGGCTCTGCCGTCACTCCGCACACCTTGCTTCCTCCCCGCTCTCTGTCCAGCCCCGCGGCACGCGCTGCAGGGATCAGGCCCCCAGGTTCCCGTCTCTCGCTCTTCCCTCTCCGAACGATGCCTCCTGCGGGAAGTGTAAATACAGAAAGATGACAACGTGAGCATTAGCGCTCGTTAGGATGTCATCATTACATCCTGCAAAGTGTCTGCTGAAGGGATCCCTGAAGGACGCTTAGAGACAGAGCAGCTGCTCCGGATTTGTTCCAGCTCACATCTCGAAGAAAATGACACCGAGATAAAGACGGCCGTCAAGAGCATCTTGGAGCTGTGGCGTGGGCCCCAGGCGGGACCCCCGAGCGCCCCCCCCC
>NW_009723991.1:10067-10803 GCF_000703405.1 Apaloderma vittatum | reverse complement strand
GCTCGCCGTCCCCGGTCCTCCGGCTGAGGGTGCGGGGCAGCGTGTGTTCTTCGGGGGAAAAAACCCAGAAGTCTAGAAGGCACCATACACCAAGCTCCCAGATGTGTTACTTCAAGCCAGATTGTCATCTGGTGTGAAGCAGAACAACCTCAGATTTTACACCGAGGAGTGTGAGGGCACCAGAGCCCAGGCAGTGCCATGTTCTAACCTGCCTTTGGCCGCGCGGTGCCAGGAGAGAGGGGGGGGCAGGACGAGCGACATGTCTGCATGACAATCTCGGGTTTGCATTCCGAGAAAGCCTTGAAATGAAAATGCAAATTGTCCCAAGAGTGCTTGCAGCAGAGAAGAGAAAGGTTAAGGGCCGCCATTGACAACAAGAAGATCCAGAGCCTTCTGCTACCTGGAGACCTTGCACGCTTTCCCTCTATTGTTGCCCGGCAAAAAAAAGAACAAAAACACATTGCCTTCAGTTTTCCTTGAAGGAGAAGAGCCCCGATCACGTCAAGGAGCAGAGTCACGGAGCAGTTTCTCTGTTTGATGATAACAAAGAGCTGGTTTGCCGGGAGGAGCATTACCGTGGCCAGCGGGGCGAGGGGCACCCCCTTTGGCACGTGCCAGAGACTCTTCCTCCGCAGGCAGCGTCGAGGAACCCGCAGAGCCCACGTCACATGAGCAGCATCCTCGCTCGGGTAACCGTTAGGAGCCGTCACTCATTCCAATTTATTTGGTTCCTTAC
>NW_009723991.1:8454-10036 GCF_000703405.1 Apaloderma vittatum | reverse complement strand
GCAGCTCGCGAGGGTGTTTAGGGACCAGAGGAAGCTGGTGGGATCCCACCAGCCTGAAGCTGTGAGGGGCTGAAAAGGCCTCCTGCCCTCGGCACGGATGCTTCTAGGACGGGTAGGCGTTAGGAGCAGCGCCCCCACGCCGAAACGTGTCTTTGTTCCCAGCTGGGAATCAGACGCTTCAAAATTCGCCGTGAGAAGAGATCCCCGTCCGCCAGGTGCTCGCCAGTGATCGAAACACCGCGCTTCCCGGCTGACAGCCACCATTTAACAAATTCCCAGTGAAAAATCTATTTCGGAGTGAAATATTGCCCTGCTGCCATCCTGCAGCGTGGAGACATTTCAATACCACTGCAACGTTTCTTCACCCTGGTTTTATTTTTGGCTTAATGTGAGAAGACCAGAGGAACAGGGGAACACCCACGAGCGCTGCCATCAGTGTCAGGGGCAAGACCCCCAGCCCTCACCCCTTGGCTGTGCCCGAGCTGTTGCAATTACTGTCGCTCCCTTCCGTTGTGCCAGGGCTGCCTTTGGAGAAATCGCCAAAAATCTTTCTTCCGGCATCAAACCCAGTAATTTTATTTTTTTAAAGTGCATGTTTGCCTCAGCACCTGCAACCTCATGCCTACAAAGCAGAGTTGCCACCTCCCCAAATAGTTGTAATTTCTTTTTAGTTCAATTATTTCTGCGCCATACTGTTTGCAACAGCTGAAGCCAACAGGGCCTTTCAGATTATTAGGTACTCCGTGTCAGTGTGCCACAAAACACTAGGACTACAACAGGTCTGAAGTCACAGAATCATAATCCTTTAATAGTTCGCTTCATTTTTGCTGCTGGAAGATGGCAGAATATTTCTATTTTTAAACAAATGGCTTTCCTGCTCACGAAGCCAGGGCTTGTCTCGATGCCCCTGCAGCTGCCGACCTTTCTCTTTGCCGTGGTTTTGAAACTCGGAGCTCAGTCGGGGGACTTGCTGACAACTTCTGATGCGTTTAACTATCTTTAACTACGGGGTTATGTATTTCTTTACCAACGACTGGTTTATTTGCAGGAAAAATATTTTCTCCTGCAGTTTTCCAAGCCACTGCACTGACCAGACTGAAGACTGAAAACAGTTGGACACATCTCCCATTCCCAGATCTTCACAAGGACGACACAGGCAAGGCACCTGGGATGGAGCTCGTGGGCAGAGCCCGTGGGGAGAGTCCCCACACCCCTGTTAAATCCCTTTTTAGGGACAGCCAAGCCTCAGCCGAGGCACACTTGCACGGTTCTTGCTTAATAAAGATGAGACCTTTTTTTGCTAACGCTTTCTTGCAAATTTACATATCCCCCCTCCTCTCCTTCCATGGTTAAGCTCCTGAAATACAATAAATATTTCACTTTCAAATCTAGATTCATTAAAAGATGCCCAGAAGGAAGAAATAATAAGGTATCGCTTTATAGCCCAAATAAACCACAGAGAGACACGGCCTGTAATGTATATTTCAGGCTTTGGGTCGAGATAATTCATACATCACTCCCGGGTAAGAAACAAGGCTGGTGCTGTGTCAGCACACGGGCTGAGGACATGCAGCCTTCCCAC
>NW_009723991.1:6702-8182 GCF_000703405.1 Apaloderma vittatum | reverse complement strand
CTCCTGCCTGCAGGGCCCCAGCACCCCACCAGCCCTGCTGCACAGGTAACGAAAGGGGCAGCAGGTAGAGGAGAGGATGGCGTGCCTTTAAATCTCGTTTCCATCAAACCAACCTAGAGCTGGACCAACAGACCCACTGACACCGTGGCACAGAAGTCCACAGCTCCACCCTGCCCGGGGCTGGAGGGCAAGACCAACCTCGCCTCTCCCGTCCACCACCTTCATGTCCATGCCAGCCCCCAGATCCTGGCTTCCAGAAGCGATGGCGAGGGAGCGGACGGGACCGCCTGCGCAAGCGACTGCGCTCTGGCAGGACAGCGAGCAAGCTGCCTCGTGTGATTTACACCAGCAGGGAGGAGAGAGATGAAGCATCCTCTCCCGTCAGTTCCCGTTTCCTCAGGTGCTCTGTCTGAGAGGGGACCGTGCATAATGCCGCCTTTCTGGAGCTCCGCGGGCGAAATACGCTCGTAACGCTGCATACATTATGATTTTTATACTTAACAAGCTGGAGGGCTTCCTCTCCTCTCATCAAACCCACGGCGCAAGCAGATCCCCCGAGCTGAGCCAGCTAACGAGACTATTACGTTCGCAATGTGCGCTGCCACCCTCCATCTTCCAAACGCTCTCCACATGGATCTGTTTGGACCCATTTTAAATATAAATATTGCTAGGTTCTGTGTTAAATGTGTATGCAATGCTTTTTACGAAACCTTTAACAAATTCTGTGCAGAAGAATATGTTTTCCCATATGGGCTGCTTAAAGTAAGGCAGATGTGAGGCAATCCAAATCCCTCATATGCTTCTCCTCCTTCTCCCTTTCCTTTTGGCAAACTATCTCCGGCAAAGACAAATATTGTATCAAAGAGTTATGGAAATAAACACGAGTATAGCTCAAGGGCAATAAGCAAGTTTCTGGAATATTTTCTCCACGCAATTAATAGGTAACGGTGCGGGGGCGGGGAGCGCCAGTACTGAAAATACGCCCGAGGAAGCTAAT
Organism: Apaloderma vittatum; assembly: GCF_000703405.1. NCBI lineage: Eukaryota > Metazoa > Chordata > Aves > Trogoniformes > Trogonidae > Apaloderma > Apaloderma vittatum. The sequence goes on along the minus strand of NW_009723991.1, from coordinate 7,185 downwards.
TTTGCGGAGCAGACGGTGCTCGTGGAAGCAGGGAGCGCGTTAAGCATCGTCAGGCAGGATGCTCTTAACCCTCTGCCAGGAGAGACCTGAGCGGCGCTTCCCCACGAAACCCACCTTCTGAGGAGAAGAAATAAACACATGGCTTTGCTGCCAGGTTCCCCAGTTCGTTAAATAACCCGCAAACATTAAACCAGATGCTGTGTTTTATCGCCCGACTCAGATCATTATGACTTCATTTCTGACGGGCCCAGAATAAATGAGGTGCAGTTATAAAGGTTATTTAACTATTAAAACAACTATTAATTAAAGTTTGCCAAGTCTTGGGGGCTCCGAGGAGGAGCAGCAGCTAGGCAAATGTCAGTTATTTTTTAATAAGTTGTCATTATGCAGCGCGTGAGCCGCATCCCAGAAGGAGCTGGGACGGAGCCATCCCTGCTATCGGTGTTTTGCCCCATGCTGGTGAGGGGGAGACGACTCACTATC
>NW_009723991.1:4344-6671 GCF_000703405.1 Apaloderma vittatum | reverse complement strand
CCGCAGCGTGTCGTGACCCCCTCGTCCCAGCCTGGGGACGGGGAGGGTCAGGGCTGTGATGCTTTTTCTGCCTACGAAGCAACGACTGCAGGACCTGACCCAGGCTGGAACCCTGCGAGGAGGCAATGAACCGTCAAATCGTAACAGCTTGGAGCACACCCAGGTTTCCAGAGATTGCTCTAACACCAACAATTAACAGAAATAATGCTGAGTAAGCCTCCGCTGCCTTAAGCTGGAGGAGGAAAGGAGTTCACCGAGCTGGAACCCGGGAAGAACCAACCTGGAGCTGCTCTTGCACATGATTCTGGAACCCGGGCTGGCTGTGGCTCTGTCGCCTGCCTGCGAATCGAGGGGAACAGCCACCTCACAAGTCACCGCTTTGCACGCGCAAATAAAAATAAAAGAGTAACTTGATTCTGTAAGCATGAAGGGTGGGGGGAAGAAGGGAGAGAGAAATGAATATGGAGCAGAGAGCCCAAGCATTAAATCAGGGGATGAAATGCCTACCAGTGTTGTTTTTTTTTTTTAAAAAAAAAGAAACAAACCAAGAAAATGAAAGGGCTGCAAGCAACCGCCACGTCGAGACAATAATCACTAATCAAGTCAAAGTTTCACTCTAATCAGTTCAGTTGTTAAGGAGAAAAAATAAAGCGATGCCAGGCTTAGAGAATTCCCATCCGTTCCATCTCCCGCCTGAGGATTTTGTCAGCGGGGCTGAGCCGCAGGGTGCGTCAGGAGCCCAGCCTGGCTGAGCTCGTCCCTGGGGGGGTTCCAGTGGCTGGAGATGAGGGGGCAGTGGCCCCCCCAGCTCACCCCTTCCTTCCCTGCCCGCCCACCTGGATGAAACAGCCCATCCAAGGAGGCAGAGGGCAAATTTTCACATGTGGCTTGATCTACAAAAAGGGAACGAAATGATTATACTCTCTGTGATTTACCTTCTCGGTGTTTTACAGGCAGAATAAATTGCAATGCTGAACGTTTTCGGGAATTATTAGTTATGGGGTGGGGAGCAGCAACATCACGACTCTTGCCTGCCGGTAACTCATCCCCGTGCCAAGCCACTGCGGTGGGGGCACGGCCCTTTGGGCATCTATATTAGGTGCATGTTGGCTTCCTGAGCCGATAGGGTTAACCCCGAACACAGAAACGCCTGCAAAGAGCTCAGGTAATTACAATCTCTGTTCGTCATCTTGCACCCGGCAAACCAACTGTCACCTCCAAGGCAGGTGCTGGGTCACCAGGCTTCGGTACATGTCCTCAAAATTTCTCAATCTTCTTTAAACTTGCCTCCTCTAAACAGCCATGCGTCATCCACAAATTCTGTGCCTTCACAGCTTATTGCTTCCCTAGGCTGTTAATGACTGCATGGCACAGCCCTGGATCTGGTACAAATCCCAGGGGCACGCTACTCTTAATTGTCTGCAGCCACAATTTATCTGCTATTCTCTTTGATGCCACGGCCAGCAAAGCAGAAATAAGAGCCCTTCCTTCCTCCAGGCTTGCGACAAGCTGCAGAAACCACACAAAGACCCGTGTCCCCCACCAAAGCCTTGGCCAGGCAGAAGAGCAGCGCCTGCAGGGAGCTCAGCAGACGAGGCAGGGCTTTGAGATGGCAGAAACATCGTGAGGCACCACAGGCTGCTGTGAACTCATCACCCATGGAGCTTTGGAGAGCGTTGTGGATGGGCAAGACCAGAGCAGGACACCAAAGGGCCCACCCCAAGCACAGAACCGCGCACTGATAATCCCCACTCCCCAGGGTTTGGACACGGTGGCAATTCCCAGCCCAGAGCATCCAGGTGCAGATATTCCCCAGCGGTGACGCCTGCTGCTGCTGCTCACTCTGCAGAGCCTTTCCCACCTCCTTTTTTTTTTTTTTTTTTCCTCCTATTTACTGGCAGGAGTAATATCTTGTGTCTCCTGGTGCAGTTCAGACTATCGACCCGCTCTGTGCTTGCTGTCCAGCACAGGTGACGTGATGGCTCCGAGGAGCTGCCATCTCGGTTGGAAATCATTTCACAGATCCTGCCGTCTCCTTTCCTTGGGGCCAGGGAAGTCAGTGCTAGTCCTGTCCCCACCTCTGCGGAGCGAGGCCATCTTCGGCCACGTTCACCTTGGCCGACAGCTTTTCTGTGGCAGCTCGGATGCCCGGCGTGGAGATGGTGTGTGCCGCGGGTACCCTCGGCAGCAATTAAATCGGGAGCTCAAAGTCACCAAAGGAGGAAGTAATTAACGCAGATCCCCAGGGCTGGGTCAGGGCAGACAACGAGGCCACTGCAGCCCCCGTCAGAAGGTAAAAGCTCCCATGGGCTGCTCATTTCAGGAGC